>NW_025745169.1:1144801-1159336 GCF_021184085.1 Oncorhynchus gorbuscha
AGGTATTTGGCTGTGAATCAAACTAGGGAGTAGACTGTGAATCAAACTAGGGAGTAGGCTGTGAATCAAACTAGGGAGTAGACTGTGAATCAAACTAGGGAGTAGGCTGTGAATCAAACTAGGGAGTAGACTGTGAATCGACCTAGTGAGTAGGCGGTGAATCAAACTAGGGAGTAGACTGTGAATCAAACTAGGGAGTAGGCTGTGAATCAAAATAGAGAGTAGACTGTGAATCAAACTAGGGAGTAGACTGTGAATCAAACTAGGTATTTGGCTGTGAATCAAACTAGGGGGTAGACTGTGAATCAAACTAGGGAGTAGACTGTGAATCAAACTAGGTATTAGGCTGTGAATCAAACTAGGGAGTAGACTGTGAATCAAACTAGGTTTTAGGCTGTGAATCAAACTAGGGGGTAGACTGTGAATCAAACAAGGGGGTAGACTGTGAATCAAACTAGGTATTAGGCTGTGAATCAAACTAGGGAGTAGGCTGTGAATCAAACTAGGGAGTAGGCTGTGAATCAAACTAGGGAGTAGGCTGTGAATCAAACTAGGGAGTAGACTGTGAATCAAACAAGGGGGTAGACTGTGAATCAAACTAGGTATTGGGCTGTGAATCAAACTAGGGAGTAGGCTGTGAATCAAACTAGGGAGTAGGCTGTGAATCAAACTAGGTATTAGACTGTGAATCAAACAAGAGGGTAGACTGTGAATCAAACTAGGTATTAGGCTGTGAATCAAACTAGGGAGTAGGCTGTGAATCAAACTAGGGAGTAGGCTGTGAATCAAACTAGGTATTAGACTGTGAATCAAACAAGAGGGTAGACTGTGAATCAAACTAGGGAGTAGACTGTGAATCAAACTAGGGAGTAGGCTGTGAATCAAACTAGGGAGTAGACTGTGAATCGACCTAGTGAGTAGGCGGTGAATCAAACTAGGGAGTAGACTGTGAATCAAACTAGGGAGTAGGCTGTGAATCAAACTAGAGAGTAGACTGTGAATCAAACTAGGGAGTAGACTGTGAATCAAACTAGGTATTTGGCTGTGAATCAAACTAGGAGTAGACTGTGAATCAAACAAGGGGTAGACTGTGAATCAAACTAGGTATTAGGCTGTGAATCAAACTAGGGAGTAGGCTGTGAGTCAAACTAGGGAGTAGGCTGTGAATCAAACTAGGGAGTAGGCTGTGAATCAAACTAGGGAGTAGACTGTGAATCAAACAAGGGGGTAGACTGTGAATCAAACTAGGTATTGGGCTGTGAATCAAACTAGGGAGTAGGCTGTGAATCAAACTAGGGAGTAGGCTGTGAATCAAACTAGGTATTAGACTGTGAATCAAACAAGAGGGTAGACTGTGAATCAAACTAGGTATTAGGCTTTGAATCAAACTAGGGAGTAGGCTGTGAATCAAACTAGGGAGTAGGCTGTGAATCAAACTAGGTATTAGACTGTGAATCAAACAAGAGGGTAGACTGTGAATCAAACTAGGGAGTAGACTGTGAATCAAACTAGGGAGTAGACTGTGAATCAAACAAGGGGGTAGACTGTGAATCAAACTAGGTATTAGGCTGTGAATCAAACTAGGGAGTAGGCTGTGAATCAAACTAGGGAGTAGGCTGTGAATCAAACTAGGTATTAGACTATGAATCAAACAAGAGGGTAGACTGTGAATCAAACTAGGTATTAGGCTGTGAATCAAACTAGGGAGTAGGCTGTGAATCAAACTAGGGAGTAGGCTGTGAATCAAACTAGGTATTAGACTGTGAATCAAACAAGAGGGTAGACTGTGAATCAAACTAGGGAGTAGACTGTGAATCAAACTAGGGAGTAGACTGTGAATCAAACAAGGGGGTAGACTGTGAATCAAACTAGGGAGTAGACTGTGAATCAAACAAGGGGGTAGACTGGGAATCAAACTGGGTATTAGGCTGTGAATCAAACTAGGGAGTAGACTGTGAATCAAACTAGGGAGTAGGCTGTGAATCAAACTAGGGAGTAGGCTGTGAATCAAACTAGGGAGTAGACTGTGAATCGACCTAGTGAGTAGGCGGTGAATCAAACTAGGGGGTAAACTGTGAATCAAACTAGGTATTTTGTTGTGAATCAAACTAGGGAGTAGACTGTGAATCAAACAAGGGTGTAGACTGTGACTCAAACTAGGTATTAGGCTGTGAATCAAACTAGGGAGTAGGCTGTGAATCAAACTAGGGAGTAGGCTGTGAATCAAACTAGGGAGTAGACTGTGAATCAAACTAGGGAGTAGACTGTGAATCAAACTAGGGAGTAGGCTGTGAATCAAACTAGGGAGTAGACTGTGAATCGACCTAGTGAGTAGGCGGTGAATCAAACTAGGGAGTAGACTGTGAATCAAACTAGGGAGTAGGCTGTGAATCAAAATAGAGAGTAGACTGTGAATCAAACTAGGGAGTAGGCTGTGAATCAAACTAGGTATTTTGTTGTGAATCAAACTAGGGAGTAGACTGTGAATCAAACTAGGGAGTAGGCTGTGAATCAAACTAGGGAGTAGACTGTGAATCAAACAAGGGGGTAGACTGTGAATCAAACTAGGTATTAGGCTGTGAATCAAACTAGGGAGTAGGCTGTGAATCAAACTAGGGAGTAGGCTGTGAATCAAACTAGGTATTAGACTGTGAATCAAACAAGAGGGTAGACTGTGAATCAAACTAGGGAGTAGACTGTGAATCAAACTAGGGAGTAGACTGTGAATCAAACAAGGGGGTAGACTGTGAATCAAACTAGGGAGTAGACTGTGAATCAAACTAGGGAGTAGACTGTGAATCAAACTAGGGGGTAGACTGTGAATCAAACTGGGTATTAGGCTGTGAATCAAACTAGGGAGTAGACTGTGAATCAAACTAGGGAGTAGGCTGTGAATCAAACTAGGGAGTAGGCTGTGAATCAAACTAGGGAGTAGACTGTGAATCGACCTAGTGAGTAGGCGGTGAATCAAACTAGGGGGTAAACTGTGAATCAAACTAGGTATTAGGCTGTGAATCAAACTAGGGAGTAGGCTGTGAATCAAACTAGGGAGTAGACTGTGAATCAAACAAGGGGGTAGACTGTGAATCAAACTGGGTATTAGACTGTGAATCAAACTAGGTATTAGACTGTGAATCAAACTAGGGAGTAGACTGTGAATCAAACTAGGGAGTAGGCTGTGAATCAAACTAGGGAGTAGACTGTGAATCAAACTAGGTATTAGGCTGTGAATCAAACTAGGGAGTAGACTGTGAATCAAACTAGGTATTAGGCTGTGAATCAAACTAGGGAGTAGACTGTGAATCAAACTAGGGAGTAGGCTGTGAATCAAACTAGGGAGAAGACTGTGAATCAAATTAGGTATTAGGCTGTGAATCAAACTAGGGGGTAGACTGTGAATCAAACTAGGGAGTAGACTGTGAATCAAACTAGGTATTAGGCTGTGAATCAAACTAGGGAGTAGACTGTGAATCAAACTAGGTTTTAGGCTGTGAATCAAACTAGGGGGTAGACTGTGAATCAAACTAGGTATTAGACTGTGAATCAAACTAGGGAGTAGACTGTGAATCAAACTAGGTATTAGGCTGTGAATCAAACTAGGGGGTAGACTGTGAATCAAACTAGGGAGTAGACTGTGAATCAAACTAGGTATTAGGCTGTGAATCAAACTAGGGAGTAGACTGTGAATCAAACTAGGTTTTAGGCTGTGAATCAAACTAGGGGGTAGACTGTGAATCAAACTAGGTATTAGACTGTGAATCAAACTAGGGAGTAGACTGTGAATCAAACTAGGTATTAGGCTGTGAATCAAACTAGGGAGTAGGCTGTGAATCAAACTAGGGAGTAGACTGTTAATCAAACAAGGGGGTAGACTGTGAATCAAACTAGGTATTAGGCTGTGAATCAAACTAGGGAGTAGGCTGTGAATCAAACTAGGGAGTAGGCTGTGAATCAAACTAGGTATTAGACTGTGAATCAAACAAGAGGGTAGACTGTGAATCAAACTAGGGAGTAGACTGTGAATCAAACTAGGGAGTAGACTGTGAATCAAACTAGGGGGTAGACTGTGAATCAAACTAGGGAGTAGACTGTGAATCAAACAAGGGGGTAGACTGTGAATCAAACTAGGGAGTAGACTGTGAATCAAACAAGGGGGTAGACTGTGAATCAAACTGGGTATTAGACTGTGAATCAAGCTAGGTATTAGACTGTGAATCAAACTAGGGAGTAGACTGTGAATCAAACTAGGGAGTAGGCTGTGAATCAAACTAGGGAGTAGACTGTGAATCAAACTAGGGAGTAGGCTGTGAATCAAACTAGGGAGTAGACTGTGAATCGACCTAGTGAGTAGGCGGTGAATCAAACTAGGGAGTAGACTGTGAATCAAACTAGGGAGTAGGCTGTGAATCAAAATAGAGAGTAGACTGTGAATCAAACTAGGGAGTAGACTGTGAATCAAACTAGGTATTTGGCTGTGAATCAAACTAGGGAGTAGACTGTGAATCAAACAAGGGGGTAGACTGTGAATCAAACTAGGTATTAGGCTGTGAATCAAACTAGAGAGTAGGCTGTGAATCAAACTAGGGAGTAGGCTGTGAATCAAACTAGGGAGTAGGCTGTGAATCAAACTAGGGAGTAGACTGTGAATCAAACAAGGGGGTAGACTGTGAATCAAACTAGGTATTGGGCTGTGAATCAAACTAGGGAGTAGGCTGTGAATCAAACTAGGGAGTAGGCTGTGAATCAAACAAGAGGGTAGACTGTGAATCAAACTAGGGAGTAGACTGTGAATCAAACTAGGGAGTAGACTGTGAATCAAACAAGGGGGTAGACTGTGAATCAAACTAGGGAGTAGACTGTGAATCAAACTAGGGAGTAGACTGTGAATCAAACTAGGGGGTAGACTGTGAATCAAACTGGGTATTAGGCTGTGAATCAAACTAGGGAGTAGACTGTGAATCAAACTAGGGAGTAGGCTGTGAATCAAACTAGGGAGTAGGCTGTGAATCAAACTAGGGAGTAGACTGTGAATCAAAGTAGGGGTAATCAAACTAGGGGTAAACTGTGAATCAAACTAGGTATTTTGTTGTGAATCAAACTAGGGACTGTGAATCAAACAAGGGTGTAGACTGTGAATCAAACTAGGTATTAGGCTGTGAATCAAACTAGGGAGTAGGCTGTGAATCAAACTAGGGAGTAGGCTGTGAATCAAACTAGGGAGTAGGCTGTGAATCAAACTAGGGAGTAGACTGTGAATCAAACAAGGGGGTAGACTGTGAATCAAACTAGGTATTAGGCTGTGAATCAAACTAGGGAGTAGACTGTGAATCAAACTAGGTATTAGGCTGTGAATCAAACTAGGGAGTAGACTGTGAATCAAACTAGGGAGTAGGCTGTGAATCAAACTAGGGAGAAGACTGTGAATCAAATTAGGTATTAGGCTGTGAATCAAACTAGGGGGTAGACTGTGAATCAAACTAGGGAGTAGACTGTGAATCAAACTAGGTATTAGGCTGTGAATCAAACTAGGGAGTAGACTGTGAATCAAACTAGGTTTTAGGCTGTGAATCAAACTAGGGGGTAGACTGTGAATCAAACTAGGTATTAGACTGTGAATCAAACTAGGGAGTAGACTGTGAATCAAACTAGGTATTAGGCTGTGAATCAAACTAGGGAGTAGGCTGTGAATCAAACTAGGGAGTAGACTGTTAATCAAACAAGGGGGTAGACTGTGAATCAAACTAGGTATTAGGCTGTGAATCAAACTAGGGAGTAGGCTGTGAATCAAACTAGGTATTAGACTGTGAATCAAACAAGAGGGTAGACTGTGAATCAAACTAGGGAGTAGGCTGTGAATCAAACTAGGGAGTAGGCTGTGAATCAAACTAGGGAGTAGGCTGTGAATCAAACTAGGTATTAGACTGTGAATCAAACAAGAGGGTAGACTGTGAATCAAACTAGGGAGTAGACTGTGAATCAAACTAGGGAGTAGACTGTGAATCAAACTAGGGAGTAGACTGTGAATCAAACTAGGGAGTAGACTGTGAATCAAACAAGGGGGTAGACTGTGAATCAAACTGGGTATTAGGCTGTGAATCAAACTAGGGAGTAGACTGTGAATCAAACTAGGGAGTAGGCTGTGAATCAAACTAGGGAGTAGGCTGTGAATCAAACTAGGGAGTAGACTGTGAATCAACCTAGTGAGTAGGCGGTGAATCAAACTAGGGGGTAAACTGTGAATCAAACTAGGTATTTTGTTGTGAATCAAACTAGGGAGTAGACTGTGAATCAAACAAGGGTGTAGACTGTGAATCAAACTAGGTATTAGGCTGTGAATCAAACTAGGGAGTAGGCTGTGAATCAAACTAGGGAGTAGGCTGTGAATCAAACTAGGGAGTAGGCTGTGAATCAAACTAGGTATTAGACTGTGAATCAAACAAGAGGGTAGATTGTGAATCAAACTAGGGAGTAGACTGTGAATCAAACTAGGGAGTAGACTGTGAATCAAACTAGGGGGTAGACTGTGAATCAAACTAGGGAGTAGACTGTGAATCAAACAAGGGGGTAGACTGTGAATCAAACTAGGGAGTAGACTGTGAATCAAACTAGGGGGTAGACTGTGAATCAAACTGGGTATTAGACTGTGAATCAAACTAGGTATTAGACTGTGAATCAAACTAGGGAGTAGACTGTGAATCAAACTAGGGAGTAGGCTGTGAATCAAACTAGGGAGTAGACTGTGAATCAAACTAGGGAGTAGGCTGTGAATCAAACTAGGGAGTAGACTGTGAATCGACCTAGTGAGTAGGCGGTGAATCAAACTAGGGAGTAGACTGTGAATCAAACTAGGGAGTAGGCTGTGAATCAAAATAGAGAGTAGACTGTGAATCAAACTAGGGAGTAGACTGTGAATCAAACTAGGTATTTGGCTGTGAATCAAACTAGGGAGTAGACTGTGAATCAAACAAGGGGGTAGACTGTGAATCAAACTAGGTATTAGGCTGTGAATCAAACTAGGGAGTAGGCTGTGAATCAAACTAGGGAGTAGGCTGTGAATCAAACTAGGGAGTAGGCTGTGAATCAAACTAGGGAGTAGACTGTGAATCAAACAAGGGGGTAGACTGTGAATCAAACTAGGTATTGGGCTGTGAATCAAACTAGGGAGTAGGCTGTGAATCAAACTAGGGAGTAGGCTGTGAATCAAACTAGGTATTAGACTGTGAATCAAACAAGAGGGTAGACTGTGAATCAAACTAGGTATTAGGCTGTGAATCAAACTAGGGAGTAGGCTGTGAATCAAACTAGGGAGTAGGCTGTGAATCAAACTAGGTATTAGACTGTGAATCAAACAAGAGGGTAGACTGTGAATCAAACTAGGGAGTAGACTGTGAATCGACCTAGTGAGTAGGCGGTGAATCAAACTAGGGAGTAGACTGTGAATAAAACTAGGGAGTAGGCTGTGAATCAAAATAGAGAGTAGACTGTGAATCAAACTAGGGAGTAGACTGTGAATCAAACTAGGTATTTGGCTGTGAATCAAACTAGGGAGTAGACTGTGAATCAAACAAGGGGGTAGACTGTGAATCAAACTAGGTATTAGGCTGTGAATCAAACTAGGGAGTAGGCTGTGAATCAAACTAGGGAGTAGGCTGTGAATCAAACTAGGGAGTAGGCTGTGAATCAAACTAGGGAGTAGACTGTGAATCAAACAAGGGGGTAGACTGTGAATCAAACTAGGTATTGGGCTGTGAATCAAACTAGGGAGTAGGCTGTGAATCAAACTAGGGAGTAGGCTGTGAATCAAACTAGGTATTAGACTGTGAATCAAACAAGAGGGTAGACTGTGAATCAAACTAGGTATTAGGCTGTGAATCAAACTAGGGAGTAGGCTGTGAATCAAACTAGGGAGTAGGCTGTGAATCAAACTAGGTATTAGACTGTGAATCAAACAAGAGGGTAGACTGTGAATCAAACTAGGGAGTAGACTGTGAATCAAACTAGGGAGTAGACTGTGAATCAAACAAGGGGGTAGACTGTGAATCAAACTAGGTATTAGGCTGTGAATCAAACTAGGGAGTAGGCTGTGAATCAAACTAGGGAGTAGGCTGTGAATCAAACTAGGTATTAGACTGTGAATCAAACAAGAGGGTAGACTGTGAATCAAACTAGGTATTAGGCTGTGAATCAAACTAGGGAGTAGGCTGTGAATCAAACTAGGGAGTAGGCTGTGAATCAAACTAGGTATTAGACTGTGAATCAAACAAGAGGGTAGACTGTGAATCAAACTAGGGAGTAGACTGTGAATCAAACTAGGGAGTAGACTGTGAATCAAACAAGGGGGTAGACTGTGAATCAAACTAGGGAGTAGACTGTGAATCAAACAAGGGGGTAGACTGTGAATCAAACTGGGTATTAGGCTGTGAATCAAACTAGGGAGTAGACTGTGAATCAAACTAGGGAGTAGGCTGTGAATCAAACTAGGGAGTAGGCTGTGAATCAAACTAGGGAGTAGGCTGTGAATCAAACTAGGGAGTAGGCTGTGAATCAAACTAGGTATTGGGCTGTGAATCAAACTAGGGAGTAGGCTGTGAATCAAACTAGGGAGTAGGCTGTGAATCAAACTAGGTATTAGACTGTGAATCAAACAAGAGGGTAGACTGTGAATCAAACTAGGTATTAGGCTGTGAATCAAACTAGGGAGTAGGCTGTGAATCAAACTAGGGAGTAGGCTGTGAATCAAACTAGGTATTAGACTGTGAATCAAACAAGAGGGTAGACTGTGAATCAAACTAGGGAGTAGACTGTGAATCAAACTAGGGAGTAGACTGTGAATCAAACAAGGGGGTAGACTGTGAATCAAACTAGGTATTAGGCTGTGAATCAAACTAGGGAGTAGGCTGTGAATCAAACTAGGGAGTAGGCTGTGAATCAAACTAGGTATTAGACTGTGAATCAAACAAGAGGGTAGACTGTGAATCAAACTAGGTATTAGGCTGTGAATCAAACTAGGGAGTAGGCTGTGAATCAAACTAGGGAGTAGGCTGTGAATCAAACTAGGTATTAGACTGTGAATCAAACAAGAGGGTAGACTGTGAATCAAACTAGGGAGTAGACTGTGAATCAAACTAGGGAGTAGACTGTGAATCAAACAAGGGGGTAGACTGTGAATCAAACTAGGGAGTAGACTGTGAATCAAACAAGGGGGTAGACTGTGAATCAAACTGGGTATTAGGCTGTGAATCAAACTAGGGAGTAGACTGTGAATCAAACTAGGGAGTAGGCTGTGAATCAAACTAGGGAGTAGGCTGTGAATCAAACTAGGGAGTAGACTGTGAATCGACCTAGTGAGTAGGCGGTGAATCAAACTAGGGGGTAAACTGTGAATCAAACTAGGTATTTTGTTGTGAATCAAACTAGGGAGTAGACTGTGAATCAAACAAGGGTGTAGACTGTGAATCAAACTAGGTATTAGGCTGTGAATCAAACTAGGGAGTAGGCTGTGAATCAAACTAGGGAGTAGGCTGTGAATCAAACTAGGGAGTAGGCTGTGAATCAAACTAGGGAGTAGACTGTGAATCAAACAAGGGGGTAGACTGTGAATCAAACTGGGTATTAGGCTGTGAATCAAACTAGGGAGTAGACTGTGAATCAAACTAGGGAGTAGGCTGTGAATCAAACTAGGGAGTAGGCTGTGAATCAAACTAGGGAGTAGACTGTGAATCGACCTAGTGAGTAGGCGGTGAATCAAACTAGGGGGTAAACTGTGAATCAAACTAGGTATTTTGTTGTGAATCAAACTAGGGAGTAGACTGTGAATCAAACAAGGGTGTAGACTGTGAATCAAACTAGGTATTAGGCTGTGAATCAAACTAGGGAGTAGGCTGTGAATCAAACTAGGGAGTAGGCTGTGAATCAAACTAGGGAGTAGGCTGTGAATCAAACTAGGGAGTAGACTGTGAATCAAACTAGGGAGTAGACTGTGAATCAAACTAGGGAGTAGGCTGTGAATCAAACTAGGGAGTAGACTGTGAATCAAACTAGGGAGTAGGCTGTGAATCAAACTAGGGAGTAGACTGTGAATCGACCTAGTGAGTAGGCGGTGAATCAAACTAGGGAGTAGACTGTGAATCAAACTAGGGAGTAGGCTGTGAATCAAAATAGAGAGTAGACTGTGAATCAAACTAGGGAGTAGACTGTGAATCAAACTAGGTATTTTGTTGTGAATCAAACTAGGGAGTAGACTGTGAATCAAACAAGGGTGTAGACTGTGAATCAAACTAGGTATTAGGCTGTGAATCAAACTAGGGAGTAGGCTGTGAATCAAACTAGGGAGTAGGCTGTGAATCAAACTAGGGAGTAGGCTGTGAATCAAACTAGGGAGTAGACTGTGAATCAAACAAGGGGGTAGACTTTGAATCAAACTAGGTATTAGGCTGTGAATCAAACTAGGGAGTAGGCTGTGAATCAAACTAGGTATTAGACTGTGAATCAAACAAGAGGGTAGACTGTGAATCAAACTAGGGAGTAGACTGTGAATCAAACTAGGGAGTAGACTGTGAATCAAACAAGGGTGTAGACTGTGAATCAAACTAGGGAGTAGACTGTGAATCAAACTAGGGAGTAGACTGTGAATCAAACTAGGGGGTAGACTGTGAATCAAACTGGGTATTAGGCTGTGAATCAAACTAGGGAGTAGACTGTGAATCAAACTAGGGAGTAGGCTGTGAATCAAACTAGGGAGTAGGCTGTGAATCAAACTAGGGAGTAGACTGTGAATCGACCTAGTGAGTAGGCGGTGAATCAAACTAGGGGGTAAACTGTGAATCAAACTAGGTATTAGGCTGTGAATCAAACTAGGGAGTAGGCTGTGAATCAAACTAGGGAGTAGGCTGTGAATCAAACAAGGGGGTATACTGTGAATCAAACTGGGTATTAGACTGTGAATCAAACTAGGTATTAGACTGTGAATCAAACTAGGGAGTAGACTGTGAATCAAACTAGGGAGTAGGCTGTGAATCAAACTAGGGAGTAGACTGTGAATCAAACTAGGGAGTAGGCTGTGAATCAAACTAGGGAGTAGACTGTGAATCGACCTAGTGAGTAGGCGGTGAATCAAACTAGGGAGTAGACTGTGAATCAAACTAGGGAGTAGGCTGTGAATCAAAATAGAGAGTAGACTGTGAATCAAACTAGGGAGTAGACTGTGAATCAAACTATGTATTTTGTTGTGAATCAAACTAGGGAGTAGGCTGTGAATCAAACTAGGGAGTAGGCTGTGAATCAAACTAGGGAGTAGGCTGTGAATCAAACTAGGGAGTAGACTGTGAATCAAACAAGGGGGTAGACTGTGAATCAAACTAGGTATTAGGCTGTGAATCAAACTAGGGAGTAGGCTGTGAATCAAACTAGGGAGTAGGCTGTGAATCAAACTAGGTATTAGACTGTGAATCAAACAAGAGGGTAGACTGTGAATCAAACTAGGGAGTAGACTGTGAATCAAACTAGGGAGTAGACTGTGAATCAAACAAGGGGGTAGACTGTGAATCAAACTAGGGAGTAGACTGTGAATCAAACAAGGGGGTAGACTGTGAATCAAACTAGGGAGTAGACTGTGAATCAAACAAGGGGGTAGACTGTGAATCAAACTGGGTATTAGGCTGTGAATCAAACTAGGGAGTAGACTGTGAATCAAACTAGGGAGTAGGCTGTGAATCAAACTAGGGAGTAGGCTGTGAATCAAACTAGGGAGTAGACTGTGAATCGACCTAGTGAGTAGGCGGTGAATCAAACTAGGGGGTAAACTGTGAATCAAACTAGGTATTAGGCTGTGAATCAAACTAGGGAGTAGGCTGTGAATCAAACTAGGGAGTAGACTGTGAATCAAACTAGGGAGTAGACTGTGAATCAAACTAGGGAGTAGGCTGTGAATCAAAATAGAGAGTAGACTGTGAATCAAACTAGGGAGTAGACTGTGAATCAAACTAGGGAGTAGGCTGTGAATCAAACTAGGGAGTAGACTGTGAATCAAACTAGGGAGTAGACTGTGAATCAAACTAGGTATTTGGCTGTGAATCAAACTAGGGAGTAGATTGTGAATCAAACTAGGTATTTGGCTGTGAATCAAACTAGGGAGTAGGCTGTGAATCAAACTAGGGTGATTCTTGTTTTTTTTTTTAAAGGAAGAGTCGTATGGTCAGTGTAGTACTTGGAATGTGTAAATAACACTGAGTGTACATCTTGGATCTGTGTGTCAAATGACACTCCAATGGCACCCTATTCTGTAACACACTACTGAAGACCAGAGGCCCTGGGAAGCAGTGACATTTTTGGGATGCATCATAGGGCTGTGGCATCATAGGGCTGTGACATCACAGGGCTGTGACATCACAGGGCTGTGACATCATAGGGCTGTGAAATCACAGGGCTGTGACATCACAGGGCTGTGACATCACAGGGCTGAGACATCACAGGGCTGTGACATCATAGGGCTGTGACATCACAGGGCTGTGACATCACAGGGCTGTGACATCACAGGGCTGTGACATCATAGGGCTGTGACATCACAGGGCTGTGACATCATAGGGCTGTGGAGGTCATGACATTTCCTCAGCCGGTTATTGTCATTCATAAGACTGCCGATCTCACGGTAAATGACCGGTTCATTAACATAAACACGTTAAGCATCTCCAGGCCGAGCAGACGAACCACTGATGAACTCTTTTGGAACATCTACCTTTAAAATATATTTAATATTATTATTATTTATTATTTACACCATGACAATAAATATATTATTTTATTTGAGGTAGGTCTAAAGACATATGATGATATGAAGAAAATGTATTTCAGACGAACAGAATATATGAATTGGCCTACTTCCTGTATGTTATCTGGCTATGCTCTCTGCAATAGGCTGTTAGGCTTGTTCATTTAGCTGACAATATATTTATTATATTTGACCTTTATTTAACTAGGCAAGTCAGTTAAGAACAAATTCTTATTTTCAATGACGGTCTAGGAACTGTGGGTTAACTGCCTGTTCAGGGGCAGAACGACAGATTTGTCAGCTCGGGGGATTGAACTTGCAACCTTCCGGTTACTAGTCCAACGCTCTAACCACTAGGCTACCTGCCACCTCTACACTCTAACCACTAGGCTACCTGCCGTCCCTACACTCTAACCACTAGGCTACCTGCCTGTCCCTACACTCTAACCACTAGGCTACCTGCCTGTCCATACACTCTAACCACTAGGCTACCTGCCGTCCCTACACTCTAACCACTAGGCTACCTGCCGTCCCTACACTCTAACCACTAGAATACCTGCCGTCCCTACACTCTAAACACTAGGCTACCTGACGTCCCTACACTCTAACCACTAGGCTACCTGCCGTCCCTACACTCTAACCACTAGGCTACCTGCCGTCCCTACACTCTAACCACTAGGCTACCTGACGACCCTCCACTCTAACCACTAGGCTACCCTGCCGTCCCTACACTCTAACCACTAGGCTACCTGCCTTCCCTACACTCTAACCACTAGGCTACCTGCCGTCCCTACACTCTAACCACTAGGCTACCTGCCGTCCCTACACTCTAACCACTAGGCTACCTGCCGTCCCTACACTCTAACCACTAGAATACCTGCCTCCCCTACACTCTAACCACTAGGCTACCTGCCGTCCCTACACTCTAACCACTAGGCTACCTGCCGTCCCTACACTCTAACCACTAGGCTACCCTGCCGCCCCTCCACTCTAACCACTAGGCTACCTGCCTGTCCCTACACTCTAACCACTAGGCTACCTGCCGTCCCTACACTCTAACCACTAGGCTACCTGCCGTCCCTACACTCTAACCACTAGGCTACCTGCCGTCCCTACACTCTAACCACTAGGCTACCTGCCGTCCCTCCACTCTAACCACTAGGCTACCCTGCCGTCCCTCCACTCTAACCACTAGGCTACCTGCCGTCCCTACACTCTAACCACTAGGCTACCTGCCGTCCCTACACTCTAACCACTAGAATACCTGCCGTCCCTACACTCTAACCACTAGAATACCTGCCGTCCCTACACTCTAACCACTAGGCTACCTGCCGTCCCTACACTCTAACCACTAGGCTACCTGACGACCCTCCACTCTAACCACTAGGCTACCCTGCCGTCCCTACACTCTAACCACTAGGCTACCTGCCTTCCCTACACTCTAACCACTAGGCTACCTGCCGTCCCTACACTCTAACCACTAGGCTACCTGCCGTCCCTACACTCTAACCACTAGGCTACCTGCCGTCCCTACACTCTAACCACTAGAATACCTGCCTCCCTACACTCTAACCACTAGGCTACCTGCCGTCCCTACACTCTAACCACTAGGCTACCTGCCGTCCCTACACTCTAACCACTAGGCTACCCTGCCGTCCCTCCACTCTAACCACTAGGCTACCTGCCGTCCCTACACTCTAACCACTAGGCTACCTGCCGTCCGAATACCTGCTCCCTACACTCTAACCACTAGGCTACCTGCCGTCCCT
>NW_025745169.1:1159836-1167336 GCF_021184085.1 Oncorhynchus gorbuscha
AAGAGCTCTGAGTCCCGGTCTGTAGACTGAGAAGAGAAGAGCTCTGAGCCCCGGTCTGTAGACTGAGAAGAGAAGAGCTCTGAGCCCCGGTCTGTAGACTGAGAAGAGAAGAGCTCTGAGCCCCAGTCTCTAGACTGAGAAGAGAAGAGCTCTGAGTCCCGGTCTGTAGATTGAGAACAGAAGAGATGAGGGGAGAGAAGAAGGTTGATGGAGGAAATTGGAGGTAATGAAAGCAGTCAAAAACGACCAATTTAAAGGTGTCAGTCAGCAGCAGGCCTAGAGGTCGAAATCTAGAGGAGCGCCTCCCTCCCTCCCTCCCTCCCTCCCTCCCTCCCTCCCTCCCTCCCTCCCTCCCTCCCTCCCTCCCTGTCTCCCTCCCTCCCTGTCTCCCTCCCTATCTCTCTGCTATAAGTCTCATGGAGGCCATGCTGCCTGAATGATGCGTGTTGCCATACTTGGCAGGAAACAAGCTCTCTAATTGCTGTTCCTGTGTGGCAGCCAGAGAGCCAGGCAACGTTTCATTTGTGTAGCAGACGGGTATTATAATAAACGTTCAGAGTTTTTTTTTTCCGTAGCAGATGGGTGGGGTTATAGTATACATGCTCCTGAAAAGTTAGCCTGCCTGGGCTTTCAGCCTCTCTGTTAGCTTTGACACCCCTGGGGGAACTCCTTCATTTAATCAGTCAGGACTAAGTAGATCCTTAGATGTATGTAATCATATGTCTAGATCGCAAAGCTTCCGTTAGTTCCCCGGTATTAGCTGTTATCAGCCATCACTAACATAGAGTGGCTGCTGCCAACACACAGACTCAAATCTCTCTTGCCACTTTAATAATTTGATTTGTTTGTGTAGCTCTGTGCAGGGATGATAAGCATTATCCCGCTGTGGTGGGGAGTGGGGAGCGACACAACTGGCCCCGTGCTTCACATTACGACTGGACACAGCTCTGTGTAGGTCGATATAGCCTCTGTGTAGGTCGATATAGCCTCTGTGTAGGTCGATATAGCCTCTGTGTAGGTCGATATAGCCTCTGTGTAAGTCGATGCAGCTCTGTGTAGGTCGATATAGCCTCTGTGTAGGTCGATATAGCCTCTGTGTAGGTCGATATAGCCTCTGTGTAGGTCGATATAGCCTCTGTGTAGGTCGATATAGCCTCTGTGTAGGTCGATATAGCCTCTGTGTAGGTCGATATAGCCTCTGTGTAAGTCGATGCAGCTCTGTGTAGGTCGATATAGCCTCTGTGTAGGTCGATATAGCCTCTGTGTAGGTCGATATAGCCTCTGTGTAGGTCGATATAGCCTCTGTGTAGGTCGATATAGCCTCTGTGTAGGTCGATATAGCCTCTGTGTAGGTCGATATAGCCTCTGTGTAAGTCGATGCAGCTCTGTGTAGGTCGATATAGCCTCGGTGTAGGTCGATATAGCCTCTGTGTAGGTCGATATAGCCTCTGTGTAGGTCGATATAGCCTCTGTGTAGGTCGATATAGCCTCTGTGTAGGTCGATATATCTCTGTGTAGGTCGACACAGCCTCTGTGTAGGTCGATATAGCCTCTGTGTAGGTCGATATAGCCTCTGTGTAGGTCGATATAGCCTCTGTGTAGGTCGATATAGCCTCTGTGTAGGTCGATATATCTCTGTGTAGGTCGACACAGCCTCTGTGTAGGTCAATATAGCCTCTGTGTAGGTCGATATAGCCTCTGTGTAGGCCGATATAGACTCTGTGTAGGTCGATATAGCCTCTGTGTAGGTCGATATAGCCTCTGTGTAGGCCGATATAGACTCTGTGTAGGTCGATATAGACTCTGTGTAGGTCGATATAGCCTCTGTGTAGGTCGATATAGCCTCTGTGTAGGTCGATGCAGCTCTGTGTAGGTCGATATAGCCTCTGTGTAGGTCGATATAGCCTCTGTGTAGGTCGATGCAGCTCTGTGTAGGTCGATATAGCCTCTGTGTAGGTCGATGCAGCTCTGTGTAGGTCGATATAGCCTCTGTGTAGGTCGATATAGCCTCTGTGTAGGTCGATATAGCCTCTGTGTAGGTCGATATAGCCTCTGTGTAGGTCGATGCAACTCTGTGTAGGTCGATATAGCCTCTGTGTAGGTCGATATAGCCTCTGTGTAGGTCGATGTAGCTCTGTGTAGGTCGATATAGCTCTGTGTAGGTCGATATAGCCTCTGTGTTGTCGATATAGCCTCTGTGTAGGTCGATATAGCCTCTGTGTAGGTCGATATAGCCTCTGTGTAGGTCGATATAGCCTCTGTGTAGGTCGATGCAGCTCTTTGTAGGTCGATATAGCCTCTGTGTAGGTCGATATAGCCTCTGTGTAGGTCGATGCAGCTCTTTGTAGGTCGATATAGCCTCTGTGTAGGTCGATATATCCTCTGTGTAGGTCGATGCAGCTCTTTGTAGGTCGATATAGCCTCTGTGTAGGTCGATATAGCCTCTGTGTAGGTCGATATAGCCTCTGTGTACGTCGATATAGCCTCTGTGTAGGTCGATGTAGCTCTGTGTAGGTCAATATAGCCTCTGTGTAGGTCGATATAGCCTCTGTGTAGGTCGATATAGCCTCTGTGTAGGTCGATGTAGCTCTGTGTAGGTCGATATAGCCTCTGTGTAGGTCGACACAGCTCTGTGTAGGTCGATATAGCCTCTGTGTAGGTCGATATACAGAGCTATATCGACTCTCAGCTCATCTCATAACCCTCAGCTCATCTCATAACCCTCAGCTCATCTCATAACCCTCAGCTCATCTCATAACCCTCATCTCATAACCCTCAATTAATCTCATAACCCTAATCTCATAACCCTCAGCTCATCTCATAACCCTAATCTCATCTCATAACCCTAATCTCATAACCCTCAGCTCATCTCATAACCCTAATCTCATAACCCTCAGCTCATCTCATAACCCTAATCTCATAACCCTCAGCTCATCTCATAACCCTAATCTCATAACCCTCAGCTCATCTCATAACCCTAATCTCATAACCCTCAGCTCATCTCATAACCCTAATCTCATAACCCTCAGCTCATCTCATAACCCTAATATCATAACCCTCAGCTCATCTCATAACTGTCACGCCCTGGCCTTAGTATTCTGTGTTTTCAGTGTTATTTTGGTTAGGCCAGGGTGTGACATGGGGATTTATGTGGTTTGTTTTGTCTGGGGTTGTTTGTAGTTATGGGATTGTGGTTAGAGTAGTACTCTAGGTAAGTCTATGGTTGTCTGAAGTGGTTCTCAATCAGAGGCAGGTGTTTATCGTTGTCTCTGATTGGGAACCATATTTAGGCAGCCATATTCTTTAGGTCTTTTGTGGGTGATTGTTCCTGTCTTTGTGTTTGTGGCACCAGATAGGACTGTTTTGGTTTTTCACATTTTTTGTTTTGTAGATTGTTGTATTTTCATCTTTATTAAAGACGTACAAAAATAACCACCCTGCATTTTGGTCCGCCTCTCTTTCACCAGAAGAAAACCGTTACAATAACCCTCATCTCATCACCCTCAGTTCATCTCCTCCTGGAGCCAGTCTCTCTGGGTCTGAAATTAACAACTAGGCCCTGCATAGATTTTTCCCTCTTTTTCACCCCCCCCTCTTCCCTCCCCCTCTCTCTTTCCACCTCTCCTTCCTTCCTCTCTCTCTCTCTCTCCATGTTTATCTTGCTCTCTCTCGCTCTCTCTCTCTCCATGTTTATCTTGCTCTCTCTCTCTCTCTCCATGTTTATCTTGCTCTCTCTCTCTCTCTCTCTTCATGTTTATCTTGCTCTCTCTCTCCATGTTTATCTTGCTCTCTCTCTCTCTCTCTCTCCATGTTTATCTTGCTCTCTCTCTCCATGTTTATCTTGCTCTCTCTCCCTCTCTTCTCTCTCTCTCTCTCTCTCTCCATGTTTATCTTGCTCTCTCTCTCCATGTTTATCTTGCTCTCTCTCCCTCTCTTCTCTCTCTCTCTCTCTCTCTCTCTCCATGTTTATCTTGCTCTCTCTCTCTCTCTCTCTCTCTCTCTCTCTCTCTCTCTCTCTCCATGTTTATCTTGCTCTCTCTCTCTCCTCTCTCTCTCCATGTTTATCTTGCTCTCTCTCTCTCTCTCTCTCTCTCTCTCTCTCTCTCTCTCTCTCTCTCTCTCTCTCTCTATGTTTATCTTGCTCTCTCTGTCTCTCTCTCTCCTCTTCTCTTCCCTCTATATATATTTCCTCTCCTCCCTTTAATCTTCTCAACCTATATTTCATATCCGGAGAGAGCCGATACATATTCATCTGAAAGTGATTTTATGTAGCTGCTTCCTAGATCACAGCCAGTCGTGGTAGATTCAGAACCTGGACAGACATTCTTAGCTTAGCTGACACTGCACCCCCATTGATCTCCAATATGTTTATATATATTTTTTCTTGCCTTCAGTCTAATTTACTGGGAAACACATTCCTAAATAGTCCTTTCTTGCGTTCAATGTCATTTGCTGGGAAAACAATTTGTTTAACAGACCTTTGCATTTGACCAGTATGGCAATATGTTGAACTGTAGCTTTTGGGTCGCGTGTAATTCATTTCAACTTGTGAAGTCGTTGACCGAAGGTTCTGTTTCAATGGGAGTGGTTTTGGTACGGCTGGTTCTTTACAAAATGAAGTATCAGAACAATCTGAGATTGTTTTCCAGGCCTGGTGAACTCTCGTACAGGCTCTCTAATAGGGTGATGTGTTTCACCCCTCTTCTGTACATTTCAATGGGAAGCAACTTCTTAAACAGTCATTTGGCCTTTCAGTTGAGTTGACTACATGGTACTATGTTGAACTGTAGACTACAAGGTACTATGTTGAACTGTAGACTACATGGTACTATGTTGAACTGTAGACTATATGTTGAACTGTAGACTACATGGTTCTATGTTAAACTGTAGACTATATGTTGAACTGTAGACTACATGGTACTATGTTGAACTGTAGACTATATGTTGAACTGTAGACTACATGGTTCTATGTTAAACTGTAGACTACATGGTTCTATGTTAAACTGTAGACTACATGGTTCTATGTTAAACTGTAGACTACATGGTTCTATGTTAAACTGTAGACTACATGGTTCTATGTTGAACTGTAGACTATATGTTGAACTGTAGACTACATGGTTCTATGTTGAACTGTAGACTATATGTTGAACTGTAGACTACATGGTTCCATGTTAAACTGTAGACTACATGGTTCTATGTTAAACTGTAGACTACATGGTACTATGTTGAACTGTAGACTACATGGTACTATGTTGAACTGTAGACTACATGGTTCTATGTTGAACTGTAGACTATATGTTGAACTGTAGACTACATGGTTCTATGTTGAACTGTAGACTACATGGTACTATGATGAACTATAGACTACATTGGTACTATGTTGAACTGTAGACTATATGTTGAACTATAGACTACATGGTACTATGTTGAACTGTAGACTACATGGTACTATGTTGAACTGTAGACTACATGGTTCTATGTTGAACTGTAGACTATATGTTGAACTGTAGACTACATGGTTCTATGTTGAACTGTAGACTACATGGTTCTATGTTAAACTGTAGACTACATGGTACTATGTTAAACTGTAGACTACATGGTACTATGTTGAACTGTAGACTACATGGTACTATGTTGAACTGTAGACTACATGGTTCTATGTTGAACTGTAGACTATATGTTGAACTGTAGACTACATGGTTCTATGTTAAACTGTAGACTACATGGTTCTATGTTAAACTGTAGACTACATGGTACTATGTTAAACTGTAGACTACATGGTACTATGTTGAACTGTAGACTACATGGTACTATGTTGAACTGTAGACTATATGTTGAACTGTAGACTACATGGTTCTATGTTGAACTGTAGACTATATGTTGAACTGTAGACTACATGGTTCTATGTTAAACTGTAGACTACATGGTACTATGTTGAACTGTAGACTACATGGTACTATGTTGAACTGTAGACTACATGGTACTATGTTGAACTGTAGACTACATGGTTCTATGTTGAACTGTAGACTATATGTTGAACTGTAGACTACATGGTTCTATGTTGAACTGTAGACTACATGGTACTATGATGAACTATAGACTACATTGGTACTATGTTGAACTGTAGACTATATGTTGAACTATAGACTACATGGTACTATGTTGAACTGTAGACTACATGGTACTATGTTGAACTGTAGACTACATGGTTCTATGTTGAACTGTAGACTATATGTTGAACTGTAGACTACATGGTTCTATGTTGAACTGTAGACTACATGGTACTATGTTAAACTGTAGACTATATGTTGAACTGTAGACTACATGGTTCTATGTTAAACTGTAGACTATATGGTACTATGTTAAACTGTAGACTACATGGTACTATGTTGAACTGTAGACTACATGGTACTATGTTGAACTGTAGACTACATGGTTCTATGTTGAACTGTAGACTATATGTTGAACTGTAGACTACATGGTTCTATGTTAAACTGTAGACTACATGGTTCTATGTTAAACTGTAGACTACATGGTACTATGTTGAACTGTAGACTACATGGTACTATGTTGAACTGTAGACTATATGTTGAACTGTAGACTACATGGTTCTATGTTGAACTGTAGACTATATGTTGAACTGTAGACTACATGGTTCTATGTTAAACTGTAGACTACATGGTTCTATGTTAAACTGTAGACTACATGGTTCTATGTTGAACTGTAGACTATATGTTGAACTGTAGACTACATGGTTCTATGTTGAACTGTAGACTATATGTTGAACTGTAGACTACATGGTTCTATGTTGAACTGTAGACTATATGTTGAACTGTAGACTACATGGTTCCATGTTAAACTGTAGACTACATGGTTCTATGTTAAACTGTAGACTACATGGTACTATGTTGAACTGTAGACTACATGGTACTATGTTGAACTGTAGACTACATGGTTCTATGTTGAACTGTAGACTATATGTTGAACTGTAGACTACATGGTTCTATGTTGAACTGTAGACTATATGTTGAACTGTAGACTACAAGGTACTATGATGAACTGTAGACTATATGTTGAACTATAGACTACAAGGTACTATGTTGAACTGTAGACTACATGGTACTATGTTGAACTGTAGACTACATGGTACTATGTTGAACTGTAGACTACATGGTACTATGTTGAACTATAGACTATATGGTACTATGTTGAACTGTAGACTACATGGTACTATGTTGAACTGTAGACTACATGGTTCTATGTTGAACTGTAGACTATATGTTGAACTGTAGACTACATGGTTCTATGTTGAACTGTAGACTACATGGTACTATGTTAAACTGTAGACTACATGGTTCTATGTTAAACTGTAGACTACATGGTACTATGTTAAACTGTAGACTACATGGTACTATGTTGAACTGTAGACTACATGGTACTATGTTGAACTGTAGACTATATGGTACTATGTTGAACTGTAGACTATATGGTAAACTGTAG
>NW_025745169.1:1174836-1187336 GCF_021184085.1 Oncorhynchus gorbuscha
GTACAGAAGAGTCTATGACATACTGTACCGAAGAGTCTATGTCTGTCATACTGTACCGAAGAGTCTATGTCATACTGTACCGAAGAGTCTATGTCATACTCTACCGAAGAGTCTATGTCATACTGTACAGAAGAGTCTATGACATACTGTACCGAAGAGTCTATGTCTGTCATACTGTACCGAAGAGTCTATGTCATACTCTACTGAAGAGTCTATGTCATACTGTGCATACTTAACAGTATGTCATAGACATAGACTCTTCAGTACAGTATGACATAGACATAGACTCTTCAGTACAGTATGACATAGACATAGACTCTTCAGTAAAGTATGTCATAGACATAGACTCTTCGGTACAGTATGACATAGACATAGACTCTTCTGCACAGTATGACATAGACATAGACTCTTCAGTACAGTATGATATAGACTCTTCAGTACAGTATGACATAGACATAGACTCTTCAGTACAGTATGACATAGACATAGACTCTTCAGTACAGTATGACATAGACTCTTCAGTACAGTATGACATAGACATAGACTCTTCAGTACAGTATGACATAGACATAGACTCTTCAGTACAGTATGACATAGACTCTTCAGTACAGTATGACATAGACATAGACTCTTCAGTACAGTATGACATAGACATAGACTCTTCAGCACAGTATGACATAGACATAGACTCTTCAGCACAGTATGACATAGACATAGACTCTTCAGCACAGTATGACATAGACATAGACTCTTCAGTACAGTATGTCATATTCTCTCAATCTATATTTTCAAAGGGATGTGAATCCCGTGTTCATATTTCACAAACACTTGATATACAGTGCATTCGGAAAGTATTCAGACCCCTTGACTTTTTCCACATTTTGATACATTACAGCCTTATTATAAAATTGATTAAATACATACAAATCCTCATCAATCTACACACAATACCCCAATAGTGACATCCCAATACCCCATAATGACATCCCAATACCCCATAATGACATCCCAATACTCAACAATAACATCACAATACCCCATAATGACATCAGAATACCCCATAATGACATCACAATACTCAACAATAACATCACAATACCCCATAATGACATCAGAATACCCCATAATGACATCACAATACTCAACAATAACATCACAATACTCAACAATAACATCACAATACCAAAACAATGACATCACAATACCCCATAATGACATCACAATTACCCAACGATGACATCACAATACCCCATAATGACATCACAATTACCCAACGATGACAAAGCAAGAACAGGTTGTTATACATTTTAGCAAATGCATTAAAAATATAAAACAGATATACCTTATTTGCATAAGAATCAGACCCTTTGCTATGAGACTCGACATTGAGGGGCGGCAGGGTAGCCTAGTGGTTAGAGCATTTTACTAGTAACCGAAAGGTTCCAAGTTCAAATCCCTGAGCTGACAAGGTACAAATCTGTCGTTCTGCCCCTGAACAAGGCACTTAACCCACTGTTCCCAGGTCGTCATTGAAAATAAGATTTTGTTCTTAACTGACTTGCCTGGTTAAATAAAGGTAAAATAAAAAAATATAAACAAATTGAAGGTGCATCCTGTTTCCATTGATCATCCTTGAGAGGTTTCTGCAACTTAATTGGAGACCACCTGTGGTAAATTCAATTGATTGGACATGATTTGGAAAGGCACAAACCTGTCTGTATGAGGTCCCACAGTTGACAGTGAATATCAGAGCGAAAAACCAAGCCGTGAGGTCTAAGGAATTGTCCGTAGAGCTCCGAGAGACAGTATATCTTTATTCCAACCCATAGACAGGTCCGTTGTATAATGCTGTAGTGTATTACAGACAGAATCCTCTGTGTTTATCCCCCCTTTAAATGTATCATGTGTTATTTATGTGACATGGGAATATTTCTTTATCCTGCTGCTCCTAAGAGAGTTGACTTTGATTAAATTGTGCAAAGCTTCTCTGCGTCTATCGATAATGCTACCATACGGGTCTGTGTTGTGAAGATTCTGCTACCTCCTCCTGTGAATCAGTCTCGGAGAACCTACGTCCTGAATGGCACCCTCATTCCCTATTCTCTTCAGGACCCATAGGGCTCCGGTCAAAAGTTTAGTGCCCTATTTAGGGAAAGAGGGTGCCATTTGGGACGCAGACAGAGTCTCAGAGATGATTAAGACCTAAGTATCCAAGCGTGCGGCCCTGTCTCCCCCTGTCTCCCCCTGTCCCCCCCGGTCCCCCCCTGTCCCCCCCTGTCCCCTCCCGTCTCCACTGTTCAATAGCATTAGGAACTGGAGAACCAAGAGAGAGAAAGATGGAGGAATTGGTGTTTAATTGAGTTAATAATAACTTCTGGATGTCATAGCTATTAACCTTGAAATAATGTCGAATTTGAATTAGACTAATCTGATTGAGCCAGCCTGCGCTCTCTCTCTCTCTCTCTGTCAAACCGTCTGGTTTCACAGCGCCTCTCTCTCTCTCTCTCTCTCTCTCTCTCTCTCTCTCTCTCTCTCTCTCTCTCTCTCTCTCTCTCTCTCTCTCTGTCTCTGTCTCTCTCTCTCTCTCTCTTTTTCTCTCTCGCTCCCTCGTTCTCTCTCTCTCTCTCTCTCTCTCTCTCTCTCTCTCTCTCTCTCTCTCTCTCTCTCTCTCTCTCTCTCTCTCTCTCTCTCTCTCTCTTTTTCTCTCTCGCTCTCTCTCTCTCTCTCTCTCTCTCTCTCTCTCTCTCTCTCTCTCTCTCTCTCTCTCTCTCTCTCTCTCTCTCTCTCTCTCTCTCTCTCTTCTCTCTCTCTCTCTCTCTCTCTCTCTCTCTCTCTCTCTCTCTCTCTCTCTCTCTCTCTCTCTCTCTCTCTCTCTCTCTCTCTCTCTCTCTCTCTCTCTCTCTCTCTCAAGCCTCCTGTTTTCACAGCGCCTCAGAATGGAGTCACCATCTAGCACAACCCTTAGAACTCCCCCACTATGTCGTGGGCTTCTAAGTGCCAGTAGTGGAAGTGATTTAAAACAAGGAAGTGAATTTGAGCCAATCTGAAATCACGCGTCTTATAATTCGATTTCGCAGATAAACTTTATAGGCCTGAAATCAGAATCGATTGGTCTTCACAAAAAAATTATATGGTCAGTGTCAGTGTGATAAGAGCAGCTACGTCTGGTAAGATGAGGGGTGGAGGTCTGTGTCTATTTGTCAATAACTGCTATTGCCCAATGTCTAATATTAAAGAAGTCTTGAGGTATTGCTCACCTCATGATAAGCTGTAGACACAGACTATCTACCAAGAGAGTTCTCATCTATATTATTAGAAGCCGTCTATTTACCACCACAAACCGATGCTGGCACGAAGACCTCACTCAACCACCTGTATAGGGCCATAAGCAAACGAGAACATGCTCATCCAGAAGCGGAGCTCCTAGTGGCCGGGGACGTTACTGCAGACAATACTTTAATCAGTTCTACCTCATTTCTACCAGCATGTCACATGTGCAACCAGAGGGAAAAATACTCTAGACCACCTTTAATCCACACACAGAGACGTGTACAAAGCTCTCCCTCGCCCATTTGGCAAATCTGACTATAATTATATCCTCCTGATTCCTGCTTACCAGTGGAAACTAAAGCAGGAAGTACCAGTGACTTTCTTAATATGGAAGGGGTCAAGTGACGCAGATGCTATGCTTCAGGACTGTTTTGCATAGACTGGAATATGTGCCGTGATTTATCCAATGGCTTTGAGGAGTATACCCGACCTACCTCGACTAACCTGTACCCCTACCTACCTCGACTAACCTGTACCCCCACACATTGACTAACCTGTACCCCCACACGTTGACTAACCTGTACCCCTACCGACCTCAACTAACCTGTACCCCTACCGACCTCGACTAACCTGTACCCCCACACATTGACTAACCTGTACCCCTACCGACCTCAACTAACCTGTACCCCTACCGACCTCGACTAACCTGTACCCCCACACATTGACTAACCTGTACCCCTACCGACCTCGACTAACCTGTACCCCCACACATTGACTAACATGTACCCCTACTACCTCAACTAACCTGTACCCCTACCGACCTCGACTAACCTGTACCCCCACACATTGACTAACCTGTACCCCTACACATTGACTAACCTGTACCTCTACTACCTCGACTAACCTGTACCCCCACACCTCGACTAACCTGTACCCCCACCGACCTCGACTAACCTGTACCCCCACACCTCGACTAACCTGTACCCTACCGACCTCAACTAACCTGTACCCCTACCGACCTCAACTAACCTGTACCCCTACCGACCTCGACTAACCTGTACCCCTACCGACCTCGACTAACCTGTACCCCCACACATTGACTAACCTGTACCCCCGCACATTGACTAACCTGTACCCCCACACATTGACTAACCTGTACCCCCACACATTGACTAACCTGTACCCCCACACATTGACTAACCTGTACCCCCACACATTGACTAACCTGTACTCCACACATGTACCCCCACACATTGACTAACCTGTACCCCCACACATTGACTAACCTGTACCCCCACACATTGACTAACCTGGACCCCACACATGTACCCCCACACATTGACTAACCTGTACCCCCACACATTGACTAACCTGTACCCCACACATGTACCCCCACACATTGACTAACCTGTACCCCACACATGTACCCCCACACATTGACTAACCTGTACCCCCACACATTGACTAACCTGTACCCCCACACAATGAATAGCCTGTACCCCCACACATTGACTATCCTGTACCCCCACACAATGAATAGCCTGTACCCCCACACATTGACTAACCTGTACCCCCACACAATGAATAGCCTGTACCCCCACACATTGACTAACCTGTACCCCCACACAATGAATAGCCTGTACCCCCACACATTGACTAACCTGTACCCCACACAATGAATAGCCTGTACCCCCACACATTGACTAACCTGTACCCCACACAATGAATAGCCTGTACCCCCACACATTGACTAACCTGTACCCCCACACAATGAATAGCCTGTACCCCCACACATTGACTAACCTGAACCCCCACACAATGAATAGCCTGTACCCCCACACATTGACTAACCTGTACCCCCACACATTGACTAACCTGTACCCCCACACATTGACTAACTTGTACCCCTACCGACCTCAACTAACCTGTACCCCCACACATTGACTAACCTGTACCCCTACCGACCTCAACTAACCTGTACCCCCACTACCTCGCCTAACCTGTACCCCCACACATTGACTAACCTGTACCCCCACACATTGACTAACCTGTACCCCCACACATTGACTAACCTGTACCCCACACATTGACTAACCTGTACCCCTACTACCTCAACTAACCTGTACCCCTACCGACCTCAACTAACCTGTACCCCTACCGACCTCGACTAACCTGTACCCCTACCAACCTCGACTAACCTGTACCCCCACACATTGACTAACCTGTACCCCCGCACATTGACTAACCTGTACCCCCACACATTGACTAACCTGTACCCCCACACATTGACTAACCTGTACCCCCACACATTGACTAACCTGTACCCCCACACATTGACTAACCTGTACCCCACACATGTACCCCCACACATTGACTAACCTGTACCCCCACACATTGACTAACCTGTACCCCCACACATTGACTAACCTGTACCCCACACATGTACCCCCACACATTGACTAACCTGTACCCCCACACATTGACTAACCTGTACCCCACACATGTACCCCCACACATTGACTAACCTGTACCCCACACATGTACCCCCACACATTGACTAACCTGTACCCCCACACATTGACTAACCTGTACCCCCACACAATGAATAGCCTGTACCCCCACACATTGACTAACCTGTACCCCCACACAATGAATAGCCTGTACCCCCACACATTGACTAACCTGTACCCCCACACAATGAATAGCCTGTACCCCCACACATTGACTAACCTGTACCCCCACACAATGAATAGCCTGTACCCCCACACATTGACTAACCTGTACCCCACACAATGAATAGCCTGTACCCCCACACATTGACTAACCTGTACTCCACACATGTACCCCCACACATTGACTAACCTGTACCCCCACACATTGACTAACCTGTACCCCCACACATTGACTAACCTGGACCCCACACATGTACCCCCACACATTGACTAACCTGTACCCCCACACATTGACTAACCTGTACCCCACACATGTACCCCCACACATTGACTAACCTGTACCCCACACATGTACCCCCACACATTGACTAACCTGTACCCCCACACATTGACTAACCTGTACCCCCACACAATGAATAGCCTGTACCCCCACACATTGACTATCCTGTACCCCCACACAATGAATAGCCTGTACCCCCACACATTGACTAACCTGTACCCCCACACAATGAATAGCCTGTACCCCCACACATTGACTAACCTGTACCCCCACACAATGAATAGCCTGTACCCCCACACATTGACTAACCTGTACCCCACACAATGAATAGCCTGTACCCCCACACATTGACTAACCTGTACCCCACACAATGAATAGCCTGTACCCCCACACATTGACTAACCTGTACCCCCACACAATGAATAGCCTGTACCCCCACACATTGACTAACCTGAACCCCCACACAATGAATAGCCTGTACCCCCACACATTGACTAACCTGTACCCCCACACATTGACTAACCTGTACCCCCACACATTGACTAACTTGTACCCCTACCGACCTCAACTAACCTGTACCCCCACACATTGACTAACCTGTACCCCTACCGACCTCAACTAACCTGTACCCCCACTACCTCGCCTAACCTGTACCCCCACACATTGACTAACCTGTACCCCCACACATTGACTAACCTGTACCCCCACACATTGACTAACCTGTACCCCACACATTGACTAACCTGTACCCCTACTACCTCAACTAACCTGTACCCCTACCGACCTCAACTAACCTGTACCCCTACCGACCTCGACTAACCTGTACCCCTACCAACCTCGACTAACCTGTACCCCCACACATTGACTAACCTGTACCCCCACACATTGACTAACCTGTACCCCCACACATTGACTAACCTGTACCCCCACACATTGACTAACCTGTACCCCCACACATTGACTAACCTGTACCCCCACACATTGACTAACCTGTACCCCACACATGTACCCCCACACATTGACTAACCTGTACCCCCACACATTGACTAACCTGTACCCCCACACATTGACTAACCTGTACCCCACACATGTACCCCCACACATTGACTAACCTGTACCCCCACACATTGACTAACCTGTACCCCACACATGTACCCCCACACATTGACTAACCTGTACCCCACACATGTACCCCCACACATTGACTAACCTGTACCCCCACACATTGACTAACCTGTACCCCCACACAATGAATAGCCTGTACCCCCACACATTGACTAACCTGTACCCCCACACAATGAATAGCCTGTACCCCCACACATTGACTAACCTGTACCCCACACAATGAATAGCCTGTACCCCCACACATTGACTAACCTGTACCCCCACACAATGAATAGCCTGTACCCCCACACATTGACTAACCTGTACCCCACACAATGAATAGCCTGTACCCCCACACATTGACTAACCTGTACCCCACACAATGAATAGCCTGTACCCCCACACATTGACTAACCTCTACCCCCACACAATGAATAGCCTGTACCCCCACACATTGACTAACCTGTACCCCACACAATGAATAGCCTGTACCCCCACACATTGACTAACCTGTACCCCACACAATGAATAGCCTGTACCCCCACACATTGACTAACCTGTACCCCCACACAATGAATAGCCTGTACCCCCACACATTGACTAACCTGTACCCCCACACAATGAATAGCCTGTACCCCCACACATTGACTAACCTGTACCCCCACACATTGACTAACCTGTACCCCCACACATTGACTAACCTGTACCCCTACTGACCTCAACTAACCTGTACCCCCACACATTGACTAACCTGTACCCCTACCGACCTCAACTAACCTGTACCCCCACACATTGACTAACCTGTACCCCCACACATTGACTAACCTGTACCCCTACTACCTCAACTAACCTGTACCCCAACGACCTCGACTAACCTGTACCCCTACCGACCTCGACTAACCTGTACCCCCACACATTGACTAACCTGTACCCCCGCACATTGACTAACCTGTACCCCCACACATTGACTAACCTGTACCCCCACACATTGACTAACCTGTACCCCCACACATTGACTAACCTGTACCCCCACACATTGACTAACCTGTACCCCACACATGTACCCCCACACATTGACTAACCTGTACCCCCACACATTGACTAACCTGTACCCCCACACATTGACTAACCTGTACCCCACACATGTACCCCCACACATTGACTAACCTGTACCCCCACACATTGACTAACCTGTACCCCACACATGTACCCCCACACATTGACTAACCTGTACCCCACACATGTACCCCCACACATTGACTAACCTGTACCCCCACACATTGACTAACCTGTACCCCCACACAATGAATAGCCTGTACCCCCACACATTGACTAACCTGTACCCCCACACAATGAATAGCCTGTACCCCCACACATTGACTAACCTGTACCCCCACACAATGAATAGCCTGTACCCCCACACATTGACTAACCTGTACCCCCACACATTGACTAACCTGTACCCCCACACATTGACTAACCTGTACCCCACACATGTACCCCCACACATTGACTAACCTGTACCCCCACACATTGACTAACCTGTACCCCACACATGTACCCCCACACATTGACTAACCTGTACCCCACACATGTACCCCCACACATTGACTAACCTGTACCCCCACACATTGACTAACCTGTACCCCCACACAATGAATAGCCTGTACCCCCACACATTGACTAACCTGTACCCCCACACAATGAATAGCCTGTACCCCCACACATTGACTAACCTGTACCCCCACACAATGAATAGCCTGTACCCCCACACATTGACTAACCTGTACCCCCACACAATGAATAGCCTGTACCCCCACACATTGACTAACCTGTACCCCACACAATGAATAGCCTGTACCCCCACACATTGACTAACCTGTACCCCACACAATGAATAGCCTGTACCCCCACACATTGACTAACCTGTACCCCCACACAATGAATAGCCTGTACCCCCACACATTGACTAACCTGTACCCCACACAATGAATAGCCTGTACCCCCACACATTGACTAACCTGTACCCCACACAATGAATAGCCTGTACCCCCACACATTGACTAACCTGTACCCCCACACAATGAATAGCCTGTACCCCCACACATTGACTAACCTGTACCCCCACACAATGAATAGCCTGTACCCCCACACATTGACTAACCTGTACCCCCACACATTGACTAACCTGTACCCCCACACATTGACTAACCTGTACCCCTACTGACCTCAACTAACCTGTACCCCCACACATTGACTAACCTGTACCCCTACCGACCTCAACTAACCTGTACCCCCACACATTGACTAACCTGTACCCCCACACATTGACTAACCTGTACCCCTACTACCTCAACTAACCTGTACCCCAACCGACCTCGACTAACCTGTACCCCTACCGACCTCGACTAACCTGTACCCCCACACATTGACTAACCTGTACCCCCGCACATTGACTAACCTGTACCCCCACACATTGACTAACCTGTACCCCCACACATTGACTAACCTGTACCCCCACACATTGACTAACCTGTACCCCCACACATTGACTAACCTGTACCCCACACATGTACCCCCACACATTGACTAACCTGTACCCCCACACATTGACTAACCTGTACCCCCACACATTGACTAACCTGTACCCCACACATGTACCCCCACACATTGACTAACCTGTACCCCCACACATTGACTAACCTGTACCCCACACATGTACCCCCACACATTGACTAACCTGTACCCCACACATGTACCCCCACACATTGACTAACCTGTACCCCCACACATTGACTAACCTGTACCCCCACACAATGAATAGCCTGTACCCCCACACATTGACTAACCTGTACCCCCACACAATGAATAGCCTGTACCCCCACACATTGACTAACCTGTACCCCCACACAATGAATAGCCTGTACCCCCACACATTGACTAACCTGTACCCCCACACAATGAATAGCCTGTACCCCCACACATTGACTAACCTGTACCCCCACACAATGAATAGCCTGTACCCCCACACATTGACTAACCTATACCCCTCACAATGAATAGCCTGTACCCCCACACATTGACTAACCTGTACCCCCACACAATGAATAGCCTGTACCCCCACACATTGACTAACCTGTACCCCCACACATTGACTAACCTGTACCCCTACCGACCTCAACTAACCTGTACCCCCACACATTGACTAACCTGTACCCCTACCGACCTCAACTAACCTGTACCCCCACACATTGACTAACCTGTACCCCTACCGACCTCAACTAACCTGTACCCCTCACAATGAATAGCCTGTACCCCCACACATTGACTAACCTGTACCCCCACACAATGAATAGCCTGTACCCCCACACATTGACTAACCTGTACCCCCACACATTGACTAACCTGTACCCCTACCGACCTCAACTAACCTGTACCCCCACACATTGACTAACCTGTACCCCTACCGACCTCAACAAACCTGTACCCCCACACATTGACTAACCTGTGCCCCCACACATTGACTAACTTGTACCCCACACATGTACCCCCACTACCTCGACTAACCTGTACCCCCACACATTGACTAACCTGTACCCCCACACATTGACTAACCTGTACCCCCACACATTGACTAACCTGTACCCCACACATTGACTAACCTGTACCCCTACTACCTCGACTAACCTGTACCCCACACATGTACCCTACCGACCTCGACTAACCTGTACCCCTACCGACCTCGACTAACCTGTACCCTACCGACCTCGACTAACCTGTACCCCCACCGACCTCGACTAACCTGTACCCTACCGACCTCGACTAACCTGTACCCCTACCTACCTCGACTAACCTGTACCCCCACACATTGACTAACCTGTACCCCCACACATTGACTAACCTGTACCCCTACCGACCTCGACTAACCTGTACCCCTACCGACCTCGACTAACCTGTAACCCCGCACATTGACGCTGTACCAGTACCGCCTGTATATAGCCTTGTTATTGTTATGTAATTTTATGGTGTTCCTTTTTATAAATAAAAATTACTTTAGTTTATTTTATAATTATTTTATAAATAACTCTACCAGGCTCTATATGCTGTAGTCTGTTACCAGGCTCTATATGCTGTAGTCTGTTACCAGGCTCTATATACTGTAGTCTGTTACCAGGCTCTATATACTGTAGTCTGTTACCAGGCTCTATATACTGTAGTCCGTTACCAGGCTCTATATACTGTAGTCTGTTACCAGGCTCTCTCTATATGCTGTAGTCTGTTACCAGGCTCTATATACTGTAGTCTGTTACCAGGCTCTATATACTGTAGTCTGTTACCAGGCTCTATATGCTGTAGTCTGTTACCAGGCTCTATATGCTGTAGTCTGTTACCAGGCTCTATATACTGTAGTCTGTTACCAGGCTCTATATACTGTAGTCTGTTACCAGGCTCTATATACTGTAGTCCGTTACCAGGCTCTATATACTGTAGTCTGTTACCAGGCTCTATATGCTGTAGTCTGTTACCAGGCTCTATATACTGTAGTCTGTTACCAGGCTCTATATACTGTAGTCTGTTACCAGGCTCTATATACTGTAGTCTGTTACCAGGCTCTATATACTGTAGTCCGTTACCAGGCTCTATATACTGTAGTCTGTTACCAGGCTCTATATGCTGTAGTCTGTTACCAGGCTCTATATACTGTAGTCTGTTACCAGGCTCTATATGCTGTAGTCTGTCACCAGGCTCTATATGCTGTAGTCTGTTACCATGCTCTATATGCTGTAGTCTGTTACCAGGCTCTATATGCTGTAGTCTGTTACCAGGCTCTATATACTGTAGTCTGTTACCAGGCTCTATAGTCTGTTACCAGGCTCTATATGCTGTAGTCTGTTACCAGGCTCTATAGTCTGTTACCAGGCTCTATATGCTGTAGTCTGTTACCAGGCTCTATATGCTGTAGTCTGTTACCAGGCTCTATATGCTGTAGTCTGTTACCAGGCTCTATAGTCTGTTACCAGGCTCTATATGCTGTAGTCTGTTACCAGGCTCTATAGTCTGTTACCAGGCTCTATATACTGTAGTCTGTTACCAGGCTCTATATACTGTAGTCTGTTACCAGGCTCTATATGCTGTAGTCTGTTACCAGGCTCTATAGTCTGTTACCAGGCTCT
>NW_025745169.1:1194836-1222336 GCF_021184085.1 Oncorhynchus gorbuscha
AGGCAGGTCCTACAGGCCCTAGTTTCTACCTTCTTAACACTATCAACAAGGCAGCTCCTAGTTTCTACCTTCTTAACAACTCTATCAACACGGCAGGTCCTACAGGCCCTAGTTTCTACCTTCTTAACACTATCAACAAGGCAGGTCCTACAGGCCCTAGTTTCTACCTTCTTAACACTATCAACAAGGCAGGTCCTACAGGCCCTAGTTTCTACCTTCTTAACACTATCAACAAGGCAGGTCCTACAGGCCCTAGTTTCTACCTTCTTAACACTATCAACAAGGCAGGTCCTACAGGCCCTAGTTTCTACCTTCTTAACACTATCAACAAGGCAGGTCCTACAGGCCCTAGTTTCTACCTTCTTAACACTATCAACAAGGCAGGTCCTACAGGCCCTAGTTTCTACCTTCTTAACAGCACTATCAACAAGGCAGCTCCTAGTTTCTACCTTCTTAACAACTCTATCAACAAGGCAGGTCCTACAGGCCCTAGTTTCTACCTTCTTAACACTATCAACAAGGCAGGTCCTACAGGCCCTAGTTTCTACCTTCTTAACAGCACTATCAACAAGGCAGGTCCTACAGGCCCTAGTTTCTACCTTCTTAACAGCACTATCAACAAGGCAGGCCCTAGTTTCTACCTTCTTAACACTATCAACAAGGCAGGTCCTACAGGCCCTAGTTTCTACCTTCTTAACAACTCTATCAACAAGGCAGGTCCTACAGGCCCTAGTTTCTACCTTCTTAACACTATCAACAAGGCAGGTCCTACAGGCCCTAGTTTCTACCTTCTTAACAACTCTATCAACACGGCAGGTCCTACAGGCCCTAGTTTCTACCTTCTTAACACTATCAACAAGGCAGGTCCTACAGGCCCTAGTTTCTACCTTCTTAACAGCACTATCAACAAGGCAGGTCCTACAGGCCCTAGTTTCTACCTTCTTAACACTATCAACAAGGCAGGTCCTACAGGCCCTAGTTTCTACCTTCTTAACACTATCAACAAGGCAGGTCCTACAGGCCCTAGTTTCTACCTTCTTAACACTATCAACAAGGCAGGTCCTACAGGCCCTAGTTTCTACCTTCTTAACACTATCAACAAGGCAGGTCCTACAGGCCCTAGTTTCTACCTTCTTAACACTATCAACAAGGCAGCTCCTAGTTTCTACCTTCTTAACAACTCTATCAACACGGCAGGTCCTACAGGCCCTAGTTTCTACCTTCTTAACACTATCAACAAGGCAGGTCCTACAGGCCCTAGTTTCTACCTTCTTAACACTATCAACAAGGCAGGTCCTACAGGCCCTAGTTTCTACCTTCTTAACACTATCAACAAGGCAGGTCCTACAGGCCCTAGTTTCTACCTTCTTAACACTATCAACAAGGCAGGTCCTACAGGCCCTAGTTTCTACCTTCTTAACACTATCAACAAGGCAGGTCCTACAGGCCCTAGTTTCTACCTTCTTAACACTATCAACAAGGCAGGTCCTACAGGCCCTAGTTTCTACCTTCTTAACAGCACTATCAACAAGGCAGCTCCTAGTTTCTACCTTCTTAACAACTCTATCAACAAGGCAGGTCCTACAGGCCCTAGTTTCTACCTTCTTAACAGCACTATCAACAAGGCAGCTCCTAGTTTCTACCTTCTTAACAACTCTATCAACAAGGCAGGTCCTACAGGCCCTAGTTTCTACCTTCTTAACAACTCTATCAACAAGGCAGGTCCTACAGGCCCTAGTTTCTACCTTCTTAACAACTCTATCAACAAGGCAGGTCCTACAGGCCCTAGTTTCTACCTTCTTAACAACTCTATCAACAAGGCAGGTCCTACAGGCCCTAGTTTCTACCTTCTTAACAACTCTATCAACAAGGCAGGTCCTACAGGCCCTAGTTTCTACCTTCTTAACAACACTATCAACAAGGCAGGCCCTAGTTTCTACCTTCTTAACAACTCTATCAACAAGGCAGGTCCTACAGGCCCTAGTTTCTACCTTCTTAACAACACTATCAACAAGGCAAGTCCTACAGGCCCTAGTTTCTACCTTCTTAACAACACTATCAACAAGGCAGGTCCTACAGGCCCTAGTTTCTACCTTCTTAACAACTCTATCAACAAGGCAGGTCCTACAGGCCCTAGTTTCTACCTTCTTAACAGCACTATCAACAAGGCAGGCCCTAGTTTCTACCTTCTTAACAACTCTATCAACAAGGCAGGTCCTACAGGCCCTAGTTTCTACCTTCTTAACAACACTATCAACAAGGCAGGTCCTACAGGCCCTAGTTTCTACCTTCTTAACAACTCTATCACCAAGGCAGGTCCTACAGGCCCTAGTTTCTACCTTCTTAACAGCACTATCAACAAGGCAGGTCATACAGGCCCTAGTTTCTACCTTCTCAACAGCACTATCAACAAGGCAGGTCCTACAGGCCCTAGTTTCTACCTTCTTAACAACACTATCAACAAGGCAGGTCCTACAGGCCCTAGTTTCTACCTTCTTAACAACTCTATCAACAAGGCAGGTCCTACAGGCCCTAGTTTCTACCTTCTTAACAGCACTATCAACAAGGCAGGTCCTACAGGCCCTAGTTTCTACCTTCTTAACAACACTAGCAACAAGGCAGGTCCTACAGGCCCTAGTTTCTACCTTCTTAACAACACTATCAACAAGGCAGGTCCTACAGGCCCTAGTTTCTACCTTCTTAACAACACTATCAACAACGCAGGTCCTACAGGCCCTAGTTTCTACCTTCTTAACAACACTATCAACAAGGCAGGTCCTAGTGTCTACCTTCTTAACAACACTATCAACAAGGCAGGTCCTACAGGCCCCAGTGTCTACCTTCTTAACAACTCTATCAACAAGGCAGGTCCTACAGGCCCTAGTTTCTACCTTCTTAACAACTCTATCAACAAGGCAGGTCCTACAGGCCCTAGTTTCTACCTTCTTAACTCTATCAACAAGGCAGGTCCTACAGGCCCTAGTTTCTACCTTCTTAACAGCACTATCATCAAGGCAGGTCCTAGTTTCTACCTTCTTAACAACACTATCAACAAGGCAGATAACGTACGCACTATACACACACACACACACACACACACACACACACACACACACACACACACACACACACACACACACACACACACACACACACACACACACACACACACACACACACACACACACACACACACACACACACACACACACACACACACACACACACACACACACACACACACACACACAGATGTAGTACTGTAGATATGTGGTAGTGGTGGAGTAAGGGCCTGAGGGCACACAGTGTGTTGTGAATGTATTGCAATGTTTTTAAAATTGCATAAACTGCCTTCATTTTGCTGGACCCCAGGAAGAGTAGCTGCTGCTTTGGCAGGAACTAATGGGGATCCATAATAAATATAAATACTGAAGGAGAAGCAGGGTTTGTGTTGTGTTTTATCAGGAGGAACAGGGTTTGTGTTGTGTTTTATCAGGAGGAGCAGGGTTTGTGTTGTGTTTTATCAGGAGGAACAGGGTTTGTGTTGTGTTTTATCAGGAGGAACAGGGTTTGTGTTGTGTTTTATCAGGAGGAACAGGGTTTGTGTTGTGTTTTATCAGGAGGAACGGGGTTTGTGTTGTGTTTTATCAGGAGGAACAGGGTTTGTGTTGTGTTTTATCAGGAGGAACAGGGTTTGTGTTGTGTTTTATCAGGAGGAACGGGGTTTGTGTTGTGTTTTATCAGGAGAAACAGGGTTTGTGTTGTGTTTTATCAGGAGTAACAGGGTTTGTGTTGTGTTTTATCAGGAGGAACAGGGTTTGTGTTGTGTTTTATCAGGACGAACAAGGAACAGGGTTTGTGTTGTGTTTTATCAGGAGGAACAGGGTTTGTGTTGTGTTTTATCAGGAGTAACGGGGTTTGTGTTGTGTTTTATCAGGAGGAACAGGGTTTGTGTTGTGTTTTATCAGGAGGGACGGGGTTTGTGTTGTGTTTTATCAGGAGGAACAGGGTTTGTGTTGTGTTTTATCAGGAGGAACGGGGTTTGTGTTGTGTTTTATCAGGAGGAACAGGGTTTGTGTTGTGTTTTATCAGGAGAAACAGGGTTTGTGTTGTGTTTTATCAGGAGGAACGGGGTTTGTGTTGTGAGGAGAAACAGGGTTTGTGTTGTGAGGAGGAACAGGGTTTGTGTTGTGTTTTATCAGGAGGAACAGGGAACAGGGTTTGTGTTGTGTTTTATCAGGAGGAACAGGGTTTGTGTTGTGTTTTATCAGGAGGAATAGGGAACAGGGTTTGTGTTGTGTTTTATCAGGAGGAACAGGGTTTGTGTTGTGTTTTATCAGGAGGAACGGGGTTTCTGTTGTGTTTTATCAGGAGGAACGGGGTTTGTGTTGTGTTTTATCAGGAGGAACAGGGTTTGTGTTGTGTTTTATCAGGAGGAACGGGGTTTGTGTTGTGTTTTATCAGGAGGAACAGGGTTTGTGTTGTGTTTTATCAGGAGGAACAGGGTTTGTGTTGTGTTTTATCAGGAGGAACAGGGTTTGTTTTAGCTTTTGGTTTTCTTTAGCTTCATGTTTATGTTCTGCCTTGGAGCAGCACTGTAGCAAAGTATTTTTAACAAGGCTGGGTGTTGGTTTAAAGCCTGTTCGGGACAGGAGATTGCTGGGTGTAGCCCTCTGGAGGGGGTGAGGCGGTGGGAAGGCCAGACAAACGTACCGTAGGAAAACGTCACGGTATTCAACAGGCACAGCAGACTGTGATAGGCTGGGAGGAAGGTCAGGGCAAGTAGCAGACGGCAGTATTGGGGAGAGAATGGAGATGGGTGGAGAGGTTAGCTCACAGGCAGGAAGTACTGCAGGGAGGTGGGTGGAGAGGTTAGCTCACAGGCAGGAAGTACTGCAGGGAGGTGGGTGGAGAGGTTAGCTCACAGGCAGGAAGTACTGCAGGGAGGTGGGTGGAGAGGTTAGCTCACAGGCAGGAAGTACTGCAGGGAGGTGGGTGGAGAGGTTAGCTCACAGGCAGGAAGTACTGCATGGAGGTGGGTGGAGAGGTTAGCTCACAGGCAGGAAGTACTGCAGGGAGGTGGGTGGAGAGGTTAGCTCACAGGCAGGAAGTACTGCAGGGAGGTGGGTGGAGAGGTTAGCTCACAGGCAGGAAGTACTGCAGGGAGGTGGGTGGAGAGGTTAGCTCACAGGCAGGAAGTCCTGCAGGGAGGTGGGTGGAGAGGTTAGCTCACAGGCAGGAAGTACTGCAGGGAGGTGGGTGGAGAGGTTAGCTCACAGGCAGGAAGTACTGCAGGGAGGTGGGTGGAGAGGTTAGCTCACAGGCAGGAAGTCCTGCAGGGAGATGGGTGGAGAGGTTAGCTCACAGGCAGGAAGTACTGCATGGAGATGGGTGGAGAGGTTAGCTCACAGGCAGGAAGTACTGCAGGGAGGTTGGTGGAGAGGTTAGCTCACAGGCAGGAAGTACTGCAGGGAGGTGGGTGGAGAGGTTAGCTCACAGGCAGGAAGTACTGCATGGAGGTGGGTGGAGAGGTTAGCTCACAGGCAGGAAGTACTGCATGGAGGTGGGTGGAGAGGTTAGCTCACAGGCAGGAAGTACTGCAGGGAGGTGGGGGGTAGTTAGCTCACAGGCAGGAAGTACTGCATGGAGGTGGGTGGAGAGGTTAGCTCACAGGCAGGAAGTACTGCAGGGAGGTGGGTGGAGAGGTTAGCTCACAGGCAGGAAGTACTGCATGGAGATGGGTGGAGAGGTTAGCTCACAGGCAGGAAGTACTGCAGGGAGGTGGGTGGAGAGGTTAGCTCACAGGCAGGAAGTACTGCAGGGAGGTGGGTGGAGAGGTTAGCTCACAGGCAGGAAGTACTGCAGGGAGGTGGGTGGAGAGGTTAGCTCACAGGCAGGAAGTACTGCAGGGAGGTTGGTGGAGAGGTTAGCTCACAGGCAGGAAGTACTGCAGGGAGATGGGTGGAGAGGTTAGCTCACAGGCAGGAAGTACTGCAGGGAGGTGGGTGGAGAGGTTAGCTCACAGGCAGGAAATACTGCAGGGAGGTGGGTGGAGAGGTTAGCTCACAGGCAGGAAGTACTGCATGGAGATGGGTGGAGAGGTTAGCTCACAGGCAGGAAGTACTGCAGGGAGGTTGGTGGAGAGGTTAGCTCACAGGCAGGAAGTACTGCAGGGAGGTGGGTGGAGAGGTTAGCTCACAGGCAGGAAGTACTGCATGGAGGTGGGTGGAGAGGTTAGCTCACAGGCAGGAAGTACTGCATGGAGGTGGGTGGAGAGGTTAGCTCACAGGCAGGAAGTACTGCAGGGAGGTGGGGGGTAGTTAGCTCACAGGCAGGAAGTACTGCATGGAGGTGGGTGGAGAGGTTAGCTCACAGGCAGGAAGTACTGCAGGGAGGTGGGTGGAGAGGTTAGCTCACAGGCAGGAAGTACTGCAGGGAGGTGGGTGGAGAGGTTAGCTCACAGGCAGGAAGTACTGCAGGGAGGTGGGTGGAGAGGTTAGCTCACAGGCAGGAAGTACTGTAGGGAGGTGGGTGGAGAGGTTAGCTCACAGGCAGGAAGTACTGCAGGGAGGTTGGTGGAGAGGTTAGCTCACAGGCAGGAAGTACTGCAGGGAGATGGGTGGAGAGGTTAGCTCACAGGCAGGAAGTACTGCAGGGAGGTGGGTGGAGAGGTTAGCTCACAGGCAGGAAATACTGCAGGGAGGTGGGTGGAGAGGTTAGCTCACAGGCAGGAAGTACTGCAGGGAGATGGGTGGAGAGGTTAGCTCACAGGCAGGAAGTACTGCAGGGAGGTGGGTGGAGAGGTTAGCTCACAGGCAGGAAGTACTGCAGGGAGGTGGGTGGAGAGGTTAGCTCACAGGCAGGAAGTACTGCAGGGAGATGGGTGGAGAGGTTAGCTCACAGGCAGGAAGTACTGCAGGGAGGTGGGTGGAGAGGTTAGCTCACAGGCAGGAAGTACTGCATTGAGGTGGGTGGAGAGGTTAGCTCACAGGCAGTAAGTACTGCAGGGAGGTGGGTGGAGAGGTTAGCTCACAGGCAGGAAGTACTGCAGGGAGATGGGTGGAGAGGTTAGCTCACAGGCAGGAAGTACTGCAGGGAGGTGGGTGGAGAGGTTAGCTCACAGGCAGTAAGTACTGCAGGGAGGTGGGTGGAGAGGTTAGCTCACAGGCAGGAAGTACTGCAGGGAGGTGGGTGGAGAGGTTAGCTCACAGGCAGGAAGTACTGCATTGAGAGGGGTGGAGAGGTTAGCTCACAGGCAGGAAGTACTGCAGGGAGGTGGTTGGAGAGGTTAGCTCACAGGCAGGAAGTACTGCAGGGAGGTGGGTGGAGAGGTTAGCTCACAGGCAGGAAGTACTGCAGGGAGGTGGGTGGAGAGGTTAGCTCACAGGCAGGAAGTACTGCAGGGAGGTGGGTGGAGAGGTTAGCTCACAGGCAGGAAGTACTGCAGGGAGGTGGGTGGAGAGGTTAGCTCACAGGCAGGAAGTACTGCAGGGAGGTGGGTGGAGAGGTTAGCTCACAGGCAGGAAGTACTGCAGGGAGGTGGGTGGAGAGGTTAGCTCACAGGCAGGAAGTACTGCAGGGAGGTGGGTGGAGAGGTTAGCTCACAGGCAGGAAGTACTGCAGGGAGGTGGGTGGAGAGGTTAGCTCACAGGCAGTAAGTACTGCAGGGAGGTGGGTGGAGAGGTTAGCTCACAGGCAGGAAGTACTGCAGGGAGGTGGGTGGAGAGGTTAGCTCACAGGCAGGAAGTACTGCATTGAGAGGGGTGGAGGGTTAGCTCACAGGCAGGAAGTACTGCAGGGAGGTGGGTGGAGAGGTTAGCTCACAGGCAGGAAGTACTGCAGGGAGGTGGGTGGAGAGGTTCGCTCACAGGCAGGAAGTACTGCAGGGAGGTAGGTGGAGAGGTTAGCTCACAGGCAGGAAGTACTGCATTGAGGTGGGTGGAGAGGTTAGCTCACAGGCAGGAAGTACTGCAGGGAGGTGGGTGGAGAGGTTAGCTCACAGGCAGGAAGTACTGCAGGGAGGTGGGTGGAGAGGTTAGCTCACAGGCAGGAAGTACTGCAGGGAGGTGGGTGGAGAGGTTAGCTCACAGGCAGGAAGTACTGCAGGGAGGTGGGTGGAGAGGTTAGCTCACAGGCAGGAAGTACTGCAGGGAGGTGGGTGGAGAGGTTAGCTCACAGGCAGGAAGTACTGCAGGGAGGTGGGTGGAGAGGTTAGCTCACAGGCAGGAAGTACTGCATTGAGAGGGGTGGAGAGGTTAGCTCACAGGCAGGAAGTACTGCAGGGAGGTGGGTGGAGAGGTTAGCTCACAGGCAGGAAGTACTGCAGGGAGGTGGGTGGAGAGGTTCGCTCACAGGCAGGAAGTACTGCAGGGAGGTAGGTGGAGAGGTTAGCTCACAGGCAGGAAGTACTGCATTGAGGTGGGTGGAGAGGTTAGCTCACAGGCAGGAAGTACTGCAGGGAGGTGGGTGGAGAGGTTAGCTCACAGGCAGGAAGTACTGCAGGGAGGTGGGTGGAGAGGTTAGCTCACAGGCAGGAAGTACTGCAGGGAGGTGGGTGGAGAGGTTAGCTCACAGCAGCATTGGATCATATTCATATATCATATTTACATTAAGACAGTAGAAATACTACCGTACTGCTGTCAGAGGAGGAGATGGGTAATGAATATCCTACATCAGAGCTTTACATTAAGACAGTAGAAATACTACCGTACTGCTGTCAGAGGAGGAGATGGGTAATGAATATCCTACATCAGAGCTTTACATTAAGACAGTAGATATACTGCTGTCAGAGGAGGAGATGGGTAATGAATATCCTGCATCAGAGCTTTACATTAAGACAGTAGAAATACTACCGTACTGCTGTCAGAGGAGGAGATGGGTAATGAATATCCTACATCAGAGCTTTACATTAAGACAGTAGAAATACTACCGTACTGCTGTCAGAGGAGGAGATGGGTAATGAATATCCTGCATCAGAGCTTTACATTAAGACAGTAGAAATACTACCGTACTGCTGTCAGAGGAGGAGATGGGTAATGAATATCCTGCATCAGAGCTTTACATTAAGACAGTAGAAATACTGCTGTCAGAGGAGGAGATGGGTAATGAATATCCTACATCAGAGCTTTACATTAAGACAGTAGAAATACTACCGTACTGCTGTCAGAGGAGGAGATGGGTAATGAATATCCTGCATCAGAGCTTTACATTAAGACAGTAGAAATACTACCGTACTGCTGTCAGAGGAGGAGATGGGTAATGAATATCCTGCATCAGAGCTTTACATTAAGACAGTAGAAATACTGCTGTCAGAGGAGGAGATGGGTAATGAATATCCTACATCAGAGCTTTACATTAAGACAGTAGAAATACTACCGTACTGCTGTCAGAGGAGGAGATGGGTAATGAATATCCTGCATCAGAGCTTTACATTAAGACAGTAGAAATACTACCGTACTGCTGTCAGAGGAGGAGATGGGTAATGAATATCCTACATCAGAGCTTTACATTAAGACAGTAGAAATACTACCGTACTGCTGTCAGAGGAGGAGATGGGTAATGAATATCCTACATCAGAGCTTTACATTAAGACAGTAGATATACTGCTGTCAGAGGAGGAGATGGGTAATGAATATCCTGCATCAGAGCTTTACATTAAGACAGTAGAAATACTACCGTACTGCTGTCAGAGGAGGAGATGGGTAATGAATATCCTGCATCAGAGCTTTACATTAAGACAGTAGAAATACTACCGTACTGCTGTCAGAGGAGGAGATGGGTAATGAATATCCTACATCAGAGCTTTACATTAAGACAGTAGATATACTGCTGTCAGAGGAGGAGATGGGTAATGAATATCCTACATCAGAGCTTTACATTAAGACAGTAGATATACTGCTGTCAGAGGAGGAGATGGGTAATGAATATCCTACATCAGAGCTTTACATTAAGACAGTAGATATACTGCTGTCAGAGGAGGAGATGGGTAATGAATATCCTACATCAGAGCTTTACATTAAGACAGTAGATATACTGCTGTCAGAGGAGGAGATGGGTAATGAATATCCTGCATCAGAGCTTTACATTAAGACAGTAGAAATACTACCGTACTGCTGTCAGAGGAGGAGATGGGTAATGAATATCCTGCATCAGAGCTTTACATTAAGACAGTAGAAATACTACCGTACTGCTGTCAGAGGAGGAGATGGGTAATGAATATCCTACATCAGAGCTTTACATTAAGACAGTAGATATACTGCTGTCAGAGGAGGAGATGGGTAATGAATATCCTGCATCAGAGCTTTACATTAAGACAGTAGAAATACTACCGTACTGCTGTCAGAGGAGGAGATGGGTAATGAATATCCTACATCAGAGCTTTACATTAAGACAGTAGATATACTGCTGTCAGAGGAGGAGATGGGTAATGAATATCCTGCATCAGAGCTTTACATTAAGACAGTAGATATACTGCTGTCAGAGGAGGAGATGGGTAATGAATATCCTACATCAGAGCTTTACATTAAGACAGTAGATATACTGCTGTCAGAGGAGGAGATGGGTAATGAATATCCTGCATCAGAGCTTTACATTAAGACAGTAGAAATACTACCGTACTGCTGTCAGAGGAGGAGATGGGTATCCTATCAATATCCTGCATCAGAGCTTTACATTAAGACAGTAGATATACTGCTGTCAGAGGAGGAGATGGGTAATGAATATCCTGCATCAGAGCTTTACATTAAGACAGTAGAAATACTACCGTACTGCTGTCAGAGGAGGAGATGGGTAATGAATATCCTGCATCAGAGCTTTACATGAAGCCTGACAAGGCATGTTACACGATGTGTGTAAAATCGTACTGCTCACTCACAGCTGTGGGGTGTTCAGTGTCACCTCACACGTCAGACGACCCTTGACCTTTTTGGAAGTCCCCTCTGACCCTGACAGGTTCTAATAGGACGGGGATCAAGGGTGGTGGCAATGGGGGGGCAGACAGGGGAACAGTCTGACAACTTGATGGGAGACAGACACACTGAACAGGAAGGTACTCAGACAGACAGACAGACAGACAGACAGACAGACAGACAGACAGACAGACAGACAGACAGACAGACAGACAGACAGACAGACAGACAGACAGACAGACAGACAGACAGACAGACAGACAGACAGACAGACAGACAGACAGACAGACAGACAGACAGACAGACAGACAGACAGACAGACAGACAGAACACACTGAACACTCTAACAATAACATATTGTGGATCACAATATGGATTTGCTTAGCATGCAATCTCCTCGGGTCATTTCCACTGACCTGAAACACCCTTAACCTTCTGAGACAGATTTAGCCGCAAAAAAGGTGAAAACTTTTGCATGCTTATTGGGCAAATAGGGAAATATTTCCTGTACCATCATTAACACTGAATTCTCACAGGGCTTTCGGCCTGGGGTGTGTGTGTGTGTGTGTGCGTGTGCGTGTGCGCGTGTGTGTGCTGTATGCATACATAAAGGGTTAAACGATCAGCACTATTCGATTTTTTGGTATAATAGCAGTGGGAGATAGATAGATGGGAGTAGATAGACTCAATCCCAAATAGCACCCTATTCCCTATACAGTGCACTACTTTAGACCAGGACACTTATGGCTCAGGTTAAAAGTAGTGCACTATAAAGTGGGAAAGGGTACCATTTGTGACACATATTTGTAGTCATCAGACTCCTCCAGCTCCAGTCAGGCCTCTGACCCCTCTCTGCACAGGGTTCAGGGCCTATAGAGGTCAGGGGTCAGAGGTTAAGGAGTTGACTAAATCCATTACTCAGCCAAGCAGAAAAGGACATAACCGAGGGTGTTTAGACTGTTTCCTGTAGTGTAAACGTTCCCAGGCCAGAGCCTTAACGGTCAAGGTGCGTATTAGATGTGGGAATCCAGATATGACATCATTGTTTTGGCACTAACCCACCCGGTGGGTGGTGTGACTGAATCTCCCGGGGATGTTGTAGAGCGTTTTAAGGCGTGTCTAATAAAAGCCCGGCTCACATGTATAAATATCACCGAGATGGATTGTGGGAATTTAGGCTCCGTAGGGTTTAGTGGTTCATATTCAGTCATCTGTTGTAGTCACTTTATACAGACCTCCTTCCCCTCCTTCCTCTGAGTAGCTTTATACAGCACTCCTTCCTCTGAGTAGCTTTATACAGCACTCCTTCCCCTCCTTCCTCTGAGTAGCTTTATACAGCACTCCTTCCTCTGAGTAGCTTTATACAACACTCCTTCCCCTCCTTCCTCTGAGTAGCTTTATACAGCACTCCTTCCTCTGAGTAGCTTTATGCAACACTCCTTCCCCTCCTTCCTCTGAGTAGCTTTATACAGCACTCCTTCCTCTCCTTCCTCTGAGTAGCTGTCACGTTCTGACCATTGTTCGTATGTGTTTTCCTTGTTTTAGTGTTGGTCAGGACGTGAGCTGGGTGGGCATTCTACGTTGTGTGTCTGGTTTGTGTATTTCTATGTTTGGCCTGATATGGTTCTCAATCAGAGGCAGGTGTTAGTCATTGTCTCTGATTGGGAACCATATTTAGGTAGCCTGTTTTGTGTTGTGTTTTGTGGGTGATCGTTCCTGTCTTTGTGTTTGTGGCACCAGATAGGACTGTTTTGGTTTTTTCACGGTTCTTGTTTTGTAGATTGTTGTACTTTCATCTTTATTAAAGATGCACAAAACTAACCACACTGCATTTTGGTCCGCCTCTCTTTCACCAGGAGAAAACCATTACAGAATCACCCACCAACCAAGGACCAAGCGGCGTGGTAAACAGAGGCAGCAGCAACAGCAGCAGCGGGAGAAGCGACAGGTGCAGCAGGAGCAACAGCATCAGCAGCAAAGGCAGCAGCAGGTGAAGCAACAGAGGCAGCAGCAGCAGTGGGAGAGGCTGCACTATTTGGAGAAATGGACTTGGGAGGAGATCCTTGACGGGAAAGGACCCTGGGCAGAGCCAGGGGAATATTGCCGGACCAAAGCCGAGCTGGAGGCAGCGAAAGCAGAGAGGCGGCATTATGAGGAGCTAGCACGGCAGAGCGGCTGGAAGCCCGAGAGGCACCCCCCAAAAAAATTGGGGTGGGGGCACAGGGAGAGTGTGGCAGAGTCAGGAGTCAGACCTGAGCCAACTCCCCCTGTTTACCGTAAGGAGCCATGGATGGAATTGGAGCTGTCGGCGAAGCTGAGTCTGAGTGTTGAGGATGTATTGGACAGAGTAGAAAGAAAGCTGTTGGTTTGGCATAGTATGCACGGCATTCGCCCTGAGGAGCGTGTTAGCTGTCCGATGTCACCCGTGTCAGTTCCTCGTACTCAGCCTGAAACGTGTGTTGGAGTTCCGGGGGATTTGATGCCGGTTATACACACCAGGTCTCCAGTACACCTTCACAACCCGGTGTGTCCTGTTCCTTGCACTCACCCGGAGGTGCGTGGCCCAGTACCATCAGTGCCGGCTCCCCGCACCAGGCGGTTTCTCCGTCCCATCAACGGTGCTCCCGCCTGCCAGAACTCCCGCTCCTCAGTCCATCACTGCCAGAGCCTTCCTCCCCAGCGCCGCCAGTGCCGCCAGTCTGCCCAGTGCCGCCAGTGCCGCCAGTCAGCCAGGAGCCGCCAGTCAGCCAGGAGCCGCCAGTGCCGCCAGTCAGCCAGGAGCCGCCTGTCTGCCAGGATCAGTTAGAGCCGCCAGTCAGCCAGGATCCGCCAGTCAGCCAGGATCCGCCAGTCAGCCAGGATCTGCCAGGATCTGCCAGTCAGCCAGGATCCGCCAGAACTGCCAGTCAGCCAGGATCCGCCAGTCTGCCAGGATCTGCCGGAACCGCAAGTCAGCCAAGATCTGCCAGAACCACCAGCCAGCCAGGATCTGCTCGATTCATCAACCTTCCCGAGCTTCCCCTCAGTCCCGAGCTTCCCTCAGTCCCGAGCTTCCCCTCAGTCCCGAGCTTCCCCTCAGTCCCGAGCTTCTACCTCAGTCCCGAGCTTCAACCTCAGTCCCGAGCTTCTACCTCAGTCCCAAGCTTCTACCTCAGTCCCGAGCTTCCCCTCAGTCCCGAGCTTCCCCTCAGTCCCGAGCTTCCCCTCAGTCCCGAGTTACCCCCTCAGTCCAGAGCTGCCCCTCAGTCCAGTGGGGCCCGCTGTTAGGTTTCCTAGGCCAAGGTTAGCGGCGAGGGTCGCCACTCAAGGGACACTAAGGAGGTGGACTAAGACAATTATGGAGTGGGGTCCACGTCCAGCGCCAGAGCCGCCACCGCGGACAGATGGCCACCCAGACCCTCCCCTATAGGTTTAGGTTGTGCATTTGGAGTCCGCACCTCACGTTCTGACCATCGTTCGTATGTGTTTTCCTTGTTTTAGTGTTGGTCAGGACGTGAGCTGTGTGGGCATTCTATGTTGTGTGTCTGGTTTGTCTATTTCTATGTTTGGCCTGATATGGTTCTCAATCAGAGGCAGGTGTTAGTCATTGTCTCTGATTGGGAACCATATTTAGGTAGCCTGTTTTGTGTTGGGTTTTGTGGGTGATTGTTCCTGTCTTTGTGTTTGTGGCACCAGATAGGACTGTTTTGTTTTTTTCACGGTTCTTGTTTTGTAGATTGTTGTACTTTCATCTTTATTAAAGATGCACAAAACTAACCACGCTGCATTTTGGTCCGCCTCTCTTTCCCCAGAAAACCATTACAGTAGCTTTATACAACACTCCTTCCCCTCCTTCCTCTGAGTAGTTTTATACAGACCTCATTCCTCTGAGTAGCTTTATACAGACCTCATTCCCCTCCTTCCTCTGAGTAGTTTTATACAGACCTCATTCCTCTGAGTAGTTTTATACAGACCTCATTCCCCTCCTTCCTCTGAGTAGCTTTATACAACACTCCTTCCCCTCATTCCTCTGAGTAGCTTTATACAACACTCCTTCCCCTCATTCCTCTGAGTAGCTTTATACAACACTCCTTCCCCTCCTTCCTCTGAGTAGCTTTATAAAACACTCCTTCCTCTGAGTAGCTTTATACAACACTCCTTCCCCTCATTCCTCTGAGTAGCTTTATACAACACTCCTTCCTCTGAGTAGCTTTATACAACACTCCTTCCTCTGAGTAGCTTTATATAACACTCCTTCCTCTGAGTAGCTTTATACAACACTCCTTCCACTCATTCCTCTGAGTAGCTTTATACAACACTCCTTCCCCTCCTTCCTCTGAGTAGCTTTATACAACACTCCTTCCTCTGAGTAGCTTTATACAACACTCCTTCCCCTCTTTCCTCTTAGTAGCTTTATACAACACTCCTTCCCCTCATTCCTCTGAGTAGCTTTATACAACACTCCTTCCCCTCCTTCCTCTGAGTAGCTTTATACAACACTCCTTCCCCTCCTTCCTCTGAGTAGCTTTATACAACACTCCTTCCTCTGAGTAGTTTTATACAGACCTCCTTCCCCTCCTTCCTCTGAGTAGCTTTATACAACACTCCTTCCCCTCATTCCTCTGAGTAGCTTTATACAACACTCCTTCCCCTCCTTCCTCTGAGTAGCTTTATACAACACTCCTTCCCCTCCTTCCTCTGAGTAGCTTTATACAACACTCCTTCCTCTGAGTAGCTTTATACAACACTCCTTCCCCTCCTTCCTCTGAGTAGCTTCATACAACACTCCTTCCTCTGAGTAGCTTTATACAACACTCCTTCCCCTCCTTCCTCTGAGTAGCTTTATACAACACTCCTTCCTCTGAGTAGCTTTATACAACACTCCTTCCCCCCCTTCCTCTGAGTAGCTTTATACAACACTCCTTCCCTCCTTCCTCTGAGTAGCTTTATACAACACTCCTTCCTCTGAGTAGCTTTATACAACACTCCTTCCTCTGAGTAGCTTTATACAACACTCCTTCCCCTCCTTCCTCTGAATAGCTTTATACAACACTCCTTCCCCTCATTCCTCTGAGTAGCTTTATACAACACTCCTTCCCCTCCTTCCTCTGAGTAGCTTTATACAGCACTCCTTCCTCTGAGTAGCTTTATACAACACTCCTTCCCCTCCTTCCTCTGAGTAGCTTTATACAACACTCCTTCCCCTCCTTCCTCTTAGTAGCTTTATACAACACTCCTTCCTCTGAGTAGCTTTATACAACACTCCTTCCTCTGAGTAGCTTTATACAACACTCCTTCCCTCCTTCCTCTGAGTAGCTTTATACAACACTCCTTCCCCCTCCTTCCTCTGAGTAGCTTTATACAACACTCCTTCCCCTCCTTCCTCTGAGTAGCTTTATACAACACTCCTTCCCCTCCTTCCTCTGAGTAGCTTTATACAACACTCCTTCCCCTCCTTCCTCTGAGTAGCTTTATACAACACTCCTTCCTCTGAGTAGCTTTATACAACACTCCCCCTCCTTCCTCTGAGTAGCTTTATACAACACTCCTTCCTCTGAGTAGCTTTATACAACACTCCTTCCCCTCCTTCCTCTGAGTAGCTTTATACAACACTCCTTCCTCTGAGTAGCTTTATACAACACTCCTTCCCCCTTCCTCTGAGTAGCTTTATACAACACTCCTTCCCCTCCTTCCTCTGAGTAGCTTTATACAACACTCCTTCCTCTGAGTAGCTTTATTCCTCCTCTGAGTAGCTTTATACAACACTCCTTCCCCTCCTTCCTCTGAGTAGCTTTATACAACACTCCTTCCCCTCTTTCCTCTTAGTAGCTTTATACAACACTCCTTCCCTCATTCCTCTGAGTAGCTTTATACAACACTCCTTCCCCCCCTTCCTCTGAGTAGCTTTATACAACACTCCTTCCCCTCCTTCCTCTGAGTAGCTTTATACAACACTCCTTCCTCTGAGTAGTTTTATACAGACCTCCTTCCCCTCCTTCCTCTGAGTAGCTTTATACAACACTCCTTCCCCTCATTCCTCTGAGTAGCTTTATACAACACTCCTTCCCCTCCTTCCTCTGAGTAGCTTTATACAACACTCCTTCCCCTCCTTCCTCTGAGTAGCTTTATACAACACTCCTTCCTCTGAGTAGCTTTATACAACACTCCTTCCCCTCCTTCCTCTGAGTAGCTTCATACAACACTCCTTCCTCTGAGTAGCTTTATACAACACTCCTTCCCTCCTTCCTCTGAGTAGCTTTATACAACACTCCTTCCTCTGAGTAGCTTTATACAACACTCCTTCCCCCCTTCCTCTGAGTAGCTTTATACAACACTCCTTCCCCTCCTTCCTCTGAGTAGCTTTATACAACACTCCTTCCTCTGAGTAGCTTTATACAACACTCCTTCCTCTGAGTAGCTTTATACAACACTCCTTCCTCTTCCTCTGAGTAGCTTTATACAACACTCCTTCCCCTCCTTCCTCTGAGTAGCTTTATACAACACTCCTTCCCCTCCTTCCTCTGAGTACACTCCTTCCCCTCCTTCCTCTGAGTAGCTTTATCAGCACTCCTTCCTCTGAGTAGCTTTATACAACACTCCTTCCCCCCTTCCTCTGAGTAGCTTTATACTGAGTAGCTTTATACAACACTCCTTCCCCCCTTCCTCTGAGTAGCTTTATACAACACTCCTTCCTCTGAGTAGCTTTATACAACACTCCTTTCCTCTGAGTAGCTTTATACAACACTCCTTCCTCTGAGTAGCTTTATACAACACTCCTTCCCCTCCTTCCTCTGAATAGCTTTATACAACACTCCTTCCCCTCATTCCTCTGAGTAGCTTTATACAACACTCCTTCCCCTCCTTCCTCTGAGTAGCTTTATACAGCACTCCTTCCTCTGAGTAGCTTTATACAACACTCCTTCCCCTCCTTCCTCTGAGTAGCTTTATACAACACTCCTTCCCCTCCTTCCTCTTAGTAGCTTTATACAACACTCCTTCCTCTGAGTAGCTTTATACAACACTCCTTCCTCTGAGTAGCTTTATACAACACTCCTTCCCCTCCTTCCTCTGAGTAGCTTTATACAACACTCCTTCCCCTCCTTCCTCTGAGTAGCTTTATACAACACTCCTTCCCCTCCTTCCTCTGAGTAACTTTATACAACACTCCTTCCCCTCCTTCCTCTGAGTAGCTTTATACAACACTCCTTCCCCTCCTTCCTCTGAGTAGCTTTATACAACACTCCTTCCTCTGAGTAGCTTTATACAACACTCCTTCCCCTCCTTCCTCTGAGTAGCTTTATACAACACTCCTTCCTCTGAGTAGCTTTATACAACACTCCTTCCCCTCCTTCCTCTGAGTAGCTTTATACAACACTCCTTCCTCTGAGTAGCTTTATACAACACTCCTTCCCCCCCTTCCTCTGAGTAGCTTTATACAACACTCCTTCCCTCCTTCCTCTGAGTAGCTTTATACAACACTCCTTCCTCTGAGTAGCTTTATACAACACTCCTTCCTCTGAGTAGCTTTATACAACACTCCTTCCCCTCCTTCCTCTGAGTAGCTTTATACAACACTCCTTCCCCTCTTTCCTCTGAGTAGCTTTATACAACACTCCTTCCCCTCCTTCCTCTGAGTAGCTTTATACAACACTCCTTCCCCTCCTTCCTCTGAGTAGCTTTATACAACACTCCTTCCCCTCCTTCCTCTGAGTAGCTTTATACAACACTCCTTCCTCTGAGTAGTTTTATACAGACCTCCTTCCCCTCCTTCCTCTGAGTAGCTTTATACAACACCCCTCATTCCTCTGAGTAGCTTTATACAACACTCCTTCCCCTCCTTCCTCTGAGTAGCTTTATACAACACTCCTTCCCCTCCTTCCTCTGAGTAGCTTTATACAACACTCCTTCCTCTGAGTAGCTTTATACAACACTCCTTCCCCTCCTTCCTCTGAGTAGCTTCATACAACACTCCTTCCTCTGAGTAGCTTTATACAACACTCCTTCCCCTCCTTCCTCTGAGTAGCTTTATACAACACTCCTTCCTCTGAGTAGCTTTATACAACACTCCTTCCCCCCCTTCCTCTGAGTAGCTTTATACAACACTCCTTCCCCTCCTTCCTCTGAGTAGCTTTATACAACACTCCTTCCTCTGAGTAGCTTTATACAACACTCCTTCCTCTGAGTAGCTTTATACAACACTCCTTCCCCTCCTTCCTCTGAATAGCTTTATACAACACTCCTTCCCCTCATTCCTCTGAGTAGCTTTATACAACACTCCTTCCCCTCCTTCCTCTGAGTAGCTTTATACAGCACTCCTTCCTCTGAGTAGCTTTATACAACACTCCTTCCCCTCCTTCCTCTGAGTAGCTTTATACAACACTCCTTCCCCTCCTTCCTCTGAGTAGCTTTATACAACACTCCTTCCTCTGAGTAGCTTTATACAACACTCCTTCCTCTGAGTAGCTTTATACAACACTCCTTCCCTCCTTCCTCTGAGTAGCTTTATACAACACTCCTTCCCCTCCTTCCTCTGAGTAGCTTTATACAACACTCCTTCCTCTGAGTAGCTTTATACAACACTCCTTCCCCTCCTTCCTCTGAGTAGCTTTATACAACACTCCTTCACCTCCTTCCTCTGAGTAGCTTTATACAACACTCCTTCCTCTGAGTAGCTTTATACAACACTCCTTCCCCTCCTTCCTCTGAGTAGCTTTATACAACACTCCTTCCCCTCCTTCCTCTGAGTAACTTTATACAACACTCCTTCCCCTCCTTCCTCTGAGTAGCTTTATACAACACTCCTTCCCCTCCTTCCTCTGAGTAGCTTTATACAACACTCCTTCCTCTGAGTAGCTTTGATTGTTCTTCTGCAGTTGCTCCATGACAGGTCATTGTCACCACTATGATGTCACCACTATGATGTCACCACTATGATGTCACCACTATGATGTCACCACTATGATGTCACCACTATGTGTAATCAGGAAAATGTTATCTTCCTGGAGCAGTTGAAGATGCTCTAGAGGTCATCAGGCAGTTTTGAGTTGGGAAGTTCAATGTCATCAAAGGCCCTCACACAGTCAGACAGTCTCCTGTCCTCTAGTAATACACTGTTGACCTCAGCATATCACACAGCCAGACAGTCTCCTGTTCTCTAGTAATACACTGTTGACCTCAGCATATCACACAGTCAGACAGTCTCCTGTCCTCTAGTAATACACTGTTGACCTCAGCATATCACACAGTCAGACAGTCTCCTGTCCTCTAGTAATAAACTGTTGACCTCAGCATATCACACAGTCAGACAGTCTCCTGTTCTCTAGTAATACACTGTTGACCTCAGCATATCACACAGTCAGACAGTCTCCTGTTCTCTAGTAATACACTGTTGACCTCAGCATATCTCCTGTTCTCTAGTAATACACACCTCAGCATATCAGACAGTCTCCTGTTCTCTAGTAATACACTGTTGACCTCAGCATATCACACAGTCAGACAGTCTCCTGTCCTGTTCTCTAGTAATACACTGTTGACCTCAGCATATCACACAGCCAGACAGTCTCCTGTCCTCTAGTAATACACTGTTGACCTCAGCATATCACACAGTCAGACAGTCTCCTGTTCTCTAGTAATACACTGTTGACCTCAGCATATCACACAGCCAGACAGTCTCCTGTCCTGTTCTCTAGTAATACACTGTTGACCTCAGCATATCACACAGTCAGACAGTCTCCTGTCCTGTTCTCTAGTAATACACTGTTGACCTCAGCATATCACACAGTCAGACAGTCTCCTGTTCTCTAGTAATACACTGTTGACCTCAGAGTAATACACTGTTGACCTCAGCATATCACACAGCCAGACAGTCTCCTGTCCTGTTCTCTAGTAATACACTGTTGACCTCAGCATATCACACAGTCAGACAGTCTCCTGTCCTGTTATCTAGTAATACACTGTTGACCTCAGCATATCACACAGTCAGACAGTCTCCTGTTCTCTAGTAATACACTGTTGACCTCAGCATATCACACAGTCAGACAGTCTCTCCTGTTCTCTAGTAATACACTGTTGACCTCAGCATATCACACAGTCCAGACAGTCTCCTGTCCTGTTCTCTAGTAATACACTGTTGACCTCATCATATCACACAGTCAGACAGTCTCCTGTCCTCTAGTAATACACTGTTGACCTCAGCATATCACACAGTCAGACAGTCTCCTGTTCTCTAGTAATACACTGTTGACCTCAGCATATCACACAGCCAGACAGTCTCCTGTTCTCTAGTAATACACTGTTGACCTCAGCATATCACACAGTCAGACAGTCTCCTGTTCTCTAGGAATACACTGTTGACCTCAGCATATCACACAGCCAGACAGTCTCCTGTCCTGTTCTCTAGTAATACACTGTTGACCTCAGCATATCACACAGCCAGACAGTCTCCTGTTCTCTAGTAATACACTGTTGACCTCAGCATATCACACAGCCAGACAGTCTCTTGTCCTGTTCTCTAGTAATACACTGTTGACCTCAGCATATCACACAGCCAGACAGTCTCCTGTCCTGTTCTCTAGGAATACACTGTTGACCTCAGCATATCACACAGCCAGACAGTCTCCTGTTCTCTAGTAATACACTGTTGACCTCAGCATATCACACAGCCAGACAGTCTCCTGTTCTCTAGTAATACACTGTTGACCTCAGCATATCACACAGCCAGACAGTCTCTTGTCCTGTTCTCTAGTAATACACTGTTGACCTCAGCATATCACACAGCCAGACAGTCTCCTGTCCTGTTCTCTAGGAATACACTGTTGACCTCAGCATATCACACAGCCAGACAGTCTCCTGTTCTCTAGTAATACACTGTTGACCTCAGCATATCACACAGCCAGACAGTCTCCTGTTCTGTTCTAGTAATACACTGTTGACCTCAGCATATCACACAGCCAGACAGTCTCCTGTTCTCTAGTAATACACTGTTGACCTCAGCATATCACACAGCCAGACAGTCTCCTGTCCTGTTCTCTAGGAATACACTGTTGACCTCAGCATATCACACAGCCAGACAGTCTCCTGTTCTCTAGTAATACACTGTTGACCTCAGCATATCACACAGTCAGACAGTCTCCTGTTCTCTAGTAATACACTGTTGACCTCAGCATATCACACAGCCAGACAGTCTCCTGTCCTGTTCTCTAGTAATTCACTTGACTGTCTGTCTGTGACACATAATTCCACCGTGAAAGTTTGATCACAACGTTGCTCTAGTGCCTCATCAACACAACGTCATTTATAATACAACAGAACAAAACCTATTTATTTATTCCCCAGTCACGCTGTTATATCTAAATCAACTCTGCTGCTCACACAAGGTGGACACATACAATATGTCTGATGATCCCTGGGACAGTTCTATTAGAACACGGAATAAGATTCTAGAAGGTTCTATTAGAACACGGAATAAGATTCTAGAAGGTTCTATTAGAAGGTCGGGTCTTTATATTGATTTTCACAGTTCCAGTTTTCCCTTGGAAATCTTTTGGAGCCCTGGATGTGTTTAAGCCGTTCGTCTCAGTTTAATGGGTATATGACAGCCTCTACCCCCGACCCCTCTCTGTCTCTCTGTCTCGCCCTCTCTCTCTCTCTGTGTGTGTCTCTCTCTGTCTCTGTCTCTGTCTCTGTCTCTCTCTCTCTCTCTCTCTGTCTCTCTGTGTGTCTCTCTCTGTCTCTCTGTGTCTCTGTCTCTCTGTCTCTCTCTCTCTCTGTGTGTGTCTCTCTCTGTCTCTCTGTGTGTCTCTCTCTCTCTCTGTCTCTCTGTCTCTCTCTCTCTGTGTGTGTCTCTCTCTGTCTCTCTGTGTGTCTCTCTCTCTCTCTCTCTCTCTCTCTCTCTCTCTCTCTCTCTCTCTCTCTCTCTCTCTCTCTCTCTCTCTCTCTCTCTCTCTCTCCGTGTCTCTCTCTCTCTCTCTCTCTCTCCCCGTGTCTCTGTCTCTCTCCGTCTCTCTCTCTCTCTCTGTGCAATACATTCTCTCCTCTCCACCCATGTGCAAAGGGTTGCATCAATGGATTAACGCAAATTTATTAACAGGCTCAAGAATAGACTCCTTAAACCGCTTTATAAACTGCATGGTTCGAGCCCTGAATGCTGATTGGCTGACAGCCACTGGCGCACATTACATTGGTAACCAGTTAATAATAGCAATAAGGAACCTCGTGGGTTTGTGCTATATGGCCAATACACCACTTCCAGGCACTCAGCGTTGCGTCGTGCTGACAGTAATAACAGCCGTTAGCCGTGGTATGTTGGCAATATACCACACCTCCTCGTGCCTTGTTGCTATTATAGACGGGTTACCAACGTAATTAGAGCAGTAAAAATAAATGTTACCAGTGATTGTCAGCCAATCAGCATTCAGGGCTCGAACCACCCAGTTTATAACGAGGTTTAGGGAGTCTATTGTTGAGTCTAACCTATACCACACCTCCTCGTGCCTTATTGCTATTATAAACAAGTTTATAACGAGGTTTAAGGAGTCTATTGTTGAGTCTAACCTATACCACACCTCCTCGAGCCTTATTGCTATTATAAACGAGTTTATAACGAGGTTTAAGGAGTCTATTGTTGAGTCTAACCTATACCACACCTCCTCGTGCCTTATTGCTATTATAAACAAGTTTATAACGAGGTTTAAGGAGTCTATTGTTGAGTCTAACCTATACCACACCTCCTCGTGCCTTATTGCTATTATAAACAAGTTTATAACGAGGTTTAAGGAGTCTATTGTTGAGTCTAACCTATACCACACCTCCTCGAGCCTTATTGCTATTATAAACGAGTTTATAACGAGGTTTAAGGAGTCTATTGTTGACTCTAACCTATACCACACCTCCTCGTGCCTTATTGCTATTATAAACGAGTTTATAACGAGGTTTAAGGAGTCTATTGTTGACTCTAACCTATACCACACCTCCTCGTGCCTTATTGCTATTATAAACGAGTTTATAACGAGGTTTAAGGAGTCTATTGTTGACTCTAACCTATACCACACCTCCTCGAGCCTTATTGCTATTATAAACGAGTTTATAACGAGGTTTAAGGAGTCTATTGTTGAGTCTAACCTATACCACACCTCCTCGAGCCTTATTGCTATTATAAACGAGTTTATAACGAGGTTTAAGGAGTCTATTGTTGAGTCTAACCTATACCACACCTCCTCGAGCCTTATTGCTATTATAAACAAGTTTATAACGAGGTTTAAGGAGTCTATTGTTGACTCTAACCTATACCACACCTCCTCGAGCCTTATTGCTATTATAAATGAGTTTATAACGAGGTTTAAGGAGTCTATTGTTGACTCTAACCTATACCACACCTCCTCGAGCCTTATTGCTATTATAAACGAGTTTATAACGAGGTTTAAGGAGTCTATTGTTGACTCTAACCAACCACACCTCCTCGAGCCTTATTGCTATTATAAACTCATACAGGTTTAAGAGTCTATTGTTGACTCTAACCTATACCACACCTCCTCGAGCCTTATTGCTATTATAAACCAAACGAGGTTTAAGGAATCTATTGTTGACTCTAACCTATACCACACCTCCTCGAGCCCATTGCTAATAAACGAGTTTATAACAGGTTTAAGGAGTCTATTGACTCTAACCTATACCACACCTCCTCGTGCTTATTGCTATTATAAACCAGTTTATAACCAAGGAGTCTATTGTTGAGTCTAACCTATACCACACAGCTTATTGCAAACAGAATAACGAGGTTTAAGGAGTCTATTGTTGAGTCTAACCTATACCACACCTCCTCGTGCCTTATTGCTTAAGTATACAATGCATTTTGCTTTGAAAATGTCCCAATGTTCGATCTTTTCATGGTTGGCGTCCACAGAAAGACACGGGGACCCTCTCTTACCCCAACCAATCCTACCCTCACACAGCCCATAAAAAAGACATGGGGACCCTCTCTTACCCCAACCAATCCTACCCTCACACAGCTCAACAGAAAGACATGGGGGACCCTCTCTTACCCCAACCAATCCTACCCTCATACAGCCCATAAAAAAGACATGGGGGACCCTATTACCCCCTCTGACCCTCACAAAGCTCTATAGAATGACACGGGGATGCTCTAACCCCAAACTTACCCCCATCCTACCCTCACACAGCTCCTAAAAAAGACATGGGGGACCCTCCTACCCTCACAGAACTCCCTTAAAAAGACATGGGGGATGCTCTTACCCCAAACTTACCCCATCCTACCCACACACAGCTCCTAAAAAAGACATGGGTGACTCTCTTACCCCATCCTACCCTCACACAGCTCCTAAACATGACATGGGGGTGTCCTCTTACCCCATTCTACCCTCAGTAACTAGGTCACCAATATATGCAGATGCTCTGTTGGATGAGGAGATATGAGAAGCCTAAATTAGATACAAGTTAGAATAGATAGAACTTCTCTCTCCATGACCGTATCCCACACGGAACCCTATTCCCTATAACAGTCCACTACTTTAGACCAGGACCAATAGGACTCTGCACTTATATAGGGAAGAGGGTGCCATTTGGGATGCACACCATGTTCTGCTTGAAATGTGATTAAAACCCACTTGGCTGCATTTAGATTTTCCCCCGTGCTGACTCGTAGAAAACGTTGGAGCTAGTAATACAACCAGGATAATGTTTATGGTTATTATAGTGTAGTAATACAACCAGGATAATGTTTATGGTTATTATAGTGTAGTAATATAACCAGGATAATATTTATGGTTATTATAGTGTAGTAATATAACCAGGATAATGTTTATGGTTATTATAGTGTAGTAATATAACCAGGATAATGTTTATGGTTATTATAGTGTAGTAATTCAACCAGGATAATGTTTATGGTTATTATAGTGTAGTAGTATAATGTTTATGGTTATTATAGTGTAGTAATACAACCAGGATAATGTTTATGGTTATTATAGTATAGTAATATAACCAGGATAATGTTTATGGTTATTATAGTGTAGTAATATAACCAGGATAATGTTTATGTTTATTATAGTGTAGTAGTATAACCAGGATAATGTTTATGGTTATTATAGTGTAGTAATATAACCAGGATAATGTTTATGGTTATTATAGTGTAGTAATACAACCAGGATAATGTTTATGGTTATTATAGTGTAGTAGTATAATGTTTATGGTTATTATAGTGTAGTAATATAACCAGGATAATGTTTATGTTTATTATAGTGTAGTAATATAACCAGGATAATGTTTATGGTTATTATAGTATAGTAATATAACCAGGATAATGTTTATGGTTATTATAGTGTAGTAATACAACCAGGATCATGTTTATGGTTATTATAGTGTAGTAGTATAATGTTTATGGTTATTATAGTGTAGTAATATAACCAGGATAATGTTTATGTTTATTATAGTGTAGTAATACAACCAGGATAATGTTTATGGTTATTATAGTATAGTAATATAACCAGGATAATGTTTATGGTTATTATAGTGTAGTAATACAACCAGGATAATGTTTATGGTTATTATAGTGTAGTAGTATAATGTTTATGGTTATTATAGTGTAGTAATATAACCAGGATAATGTTTATGGTTATTATAGTGTAGTAATATAACCAGGATAATGTTTATGGTTATTATAGTGTAGTAATATAACCAGGATAATGTTTATGGTTATTATAGTGTAGTAATATAACCAGGATAATGTTTATGGTTATTATAGTGTAGTAGTATAATGTTTATGGTTATTATAGTGTAGTAATATAACCAGGATAATGTTTATGTTTATTATAGTGTAGTAGTATAACCAGGATAATGTTTATGGTTATTATAGTGTAGTAATATAACCAGGATAATGTTTATGGTTATTATAGTGTAGTAATATAACCAGGATAATGTTTATGGTTATTATAGTGTAGTAATATAACCAGGATAATGTTTATGGTTATTATAGTGTAGTAATATAACCAGGATAATGTTTATGGTTATTCTAGTGTAGTAGTATAACCAGGATAATGTTTATGGTTATTATAGTGTCTCCTCAGAAACACTCCTTCCTGTCCCCCCCATCTCCTCAGAAACACTCCTTCCTGTCCCCTGCATCTCCTCAGGAACCTTCCTTCCTGTCCCCTGCATCTCCTCAGAAACTCTCCTTCCTGTCCCGTCCATCTCCTCAGAAACACTCCTTCCTGTTCCCTGCATCTCCTCAGGAACCTTCCTTCCTGGCCCCTCCATCTCCTCAGAAACACTCCTTCCTGTCCCTCCATCTCCTCAGAAACCCTCCTTCCTGTCCCCTCCATCTCCTCAGAAACCCTCCTTCCTGTCCCCTGCATCTCCTCAGAAACACTCCTTCCTGTCCCCTCCATCTCCTCAGAAACACTCCTTCCTGTCCCCTCCATCTCCTCAGAAACACTCCTTCCTGTCCCCTCCATCTCCTCAGAAACACTCCTTCCTGTCCTCTCCATCTCCTCAGAAACACTCCTTCCTGTCCCCTCCATCTCCTCAGAAACACTCCTTCCTGTCCTCTCCATCTCCTCAGAAACACTCCTTCCTGTCCTCTCCATCTCCTCAGAAACACTCCTT
>NW_025745169.1:1224836-1239836 GCF_021184085.1 Oncorhynchus gorbuscha
TCCTCCGCTAAACTGTCTGTGTGGAAGATTAGGTCTCAGCCAGGCATCAAGTCCATCACTGGGTGTGTTTTCTCGGTAACCCAAGACAGATCCCCCAGAAATGTGGTTTAAAATCAGAACGCTGAAGGTTAATAATTGATGAACAAGTTTTTTTTTAAATAAAATTAAATATTAATATATTGTTGGATGTTGGATGTTGGAGTAACATCGAAAAAAAAAGAGAGTTTGAACTTGGCAGTGCCAGGCTTGCCCCCCCCCCCCTGCCCCCACCTGCTTGGAGCTCTGCTGTGTGGAATACAGATGAGAGATAGGAGTGTTTGGGTATGCATTTGGTCCTGCTGGTTTCAGAGGTACAGATACAGGCTGGGAATCCTGCCTGTCTGCTCCCTGTTCCGCCTCCAGCGAACAGTCAGAGACAGACAGACGGTTGATCTACTCAGACAGTCAGTCTATAGATGAGTCAGTCTGCATCACAGACACTGATACAATACTCGTACTATACTAGGTGTATCACAGACACTGATACAATACTCTTACTATACTGGGTGCATCACAGACACTGATACAATACTCGTACTATACTGGGTGCATCACAGACACTGATACAATACTCTTACTATACTGGGTGCATCACAGACACTGATACAATACTCGTACTATACTGGCTGCATCATAGACACTGACTACTATACTGGCTGCATCATAGACACTGATACAATACTCTTACTATACTGGGTGCATCACAGACACTGATACAATACTCGTACTATACTGGCTGCATCATAGACACTTTTACAATACTCGTACTATACTGGCTGCATCATAGACACTGATAGAATACTCTTACTATACTGGATGCATCACAGACACTGATACAATACTCGTACTATACTCGGTGCATCACAGACACTGACAATATACTGGCTGGGTGTATCACAGGCACTGATACAATACTCATACTATACTGGCTGCATCATAGACACTGATAGAATACTCTTACTATACTGGGTGCATCACAGACACTGATACAATACTCTTACTATACTGGCTGCATCACAGACACTGATACAATACTCGTACTATACTCGGTGCATGACAGACACTGATAGAATACTCTTACTATACTGGGTGCATCACAGACACTGATACAATACTCTTACTATACTGGCTGCATCACAGACACTGATACAATACTCGTACTATACTCGGTGCATGACAGACACTGATAGAATACTCTTACTATACTGGGTGCATCATAGTCTGACTCATCCCATGATGTTTCGGCAGTGAAAGGTGTTTTCACTCTCTAACTCTGCTTACGGACTCCACACTGTCTTTCAGAGAATAAATGGTACTTACTGCGCACTACTGTATCAATTAGGAAATGGAATGAATTTGATTCAAATCTATTTAATGAGGATGCTGAATGTTATTGGAAACAGGAGAGAACATGTCTGAACATGTCTGGTGAGTAAGTTGCTGTGGGGGTCGAAGGCAACACTCAGTCCACATGTTTTCTAGTGTAGGTGGATATTTTCCGCCCAAACAATGTTCTGTATCCTAATATAGGCAGGTAATCCACTGTTCTGAGGCCGTCATTGAAAATAAGAATTTGTTCTTAACTGACTTGCCTAGTTAAATAAAGGTAAAAAAATAAAAAATAAATAAAAAAATGAGCACGGATATCGTCTGTGTCTATAAGTCCTTCCACTAATAACACCTGTGAAATATACCATATGGCTACGCTGTAGTGTCAGGATAAACACACTCCACCTGCCACTTCAACAGCGAGGTGCTGTAAAGCGTTAGCCGTCTCCTCTTCATAGCATTGCATTCACATCCGTTAACCTGCGGAATCATAGTGTCACGTTCTGACCTTTACTTCCTTTGTGATGTCGTTGTTTTAGTGTTCCTTTGTGATGTCGTTGTTTTAGTGTTCCTTTGTGATGTCGTTGTTTTAGTGTTCCTTTGTTATGTCGTTGTTTTAGTGTTCCTTTGTGATGTCGTTGTTTTAGTGTTCCTTTGTTATGTCGTTGTTTTAGTGTTCCTTTGTGATGTCGTTGTTTTAGTGTTCCTTTGTGATGTCGTTGTTTTAGTGTTCCTTTGTGATGTCGTTGTTTTAGTGTTGCTTTGTGATGTCGTTGTTTTAGTGTTCCTTTGTGATGTCGTTGTTTTAGTGTTCCTTTGTGATGTCGTTGTTTTAGTGTTCCTTTTTGATGTCGTTGTTTTAGTGTTCCTTTGTTATGACATTGTTTTAGTGTTCCTTTGTGATGTCGTTGTTTTAATGTTCCTTTGTGATGTCGTTGTTTTAGTGTTCCTTTGTTATGTCGTTGTTTTAGTGTTCCTTTGTGATGTCGTTGTTTTAGTGTTCCTTTGTTATGTCATTGTTTTAGTGTTCCTTTGTGATGTCGTTGTTTTAGTGTTCCTTTGTGATGTCGTTGTTTTAGTGTTCCTTTGTGATGTCGTTGTTTTAGTGTTGCTTTGTGATGTCGTTGTTTTAGTGTTCCTTTGTGATGTCGTTGTTTTAGTGTTCCTTTGTGATGTCGTTGTTTTAGTGTTCCTTTTTGATGTCGTTGTTTTAGTGTTCCTTTGTTATGACATTGTTTTAGTGTTCCTTTGTGATGTCGTTGTTTTAGTGTTCCTTTGTGATGTCGTTGTTTTAGTGTTCCTTTGTGATGTCGTTGTTTTAGTGTTCCTTTGTGATGTTGTTGTTTTAGTGTTCCTTTGTGATGTCGTTGTTTTAGTGTTCCTTTGTGATGTCATTGTTTTAGTGTTCCTTTGTGATGTGGTTGTTTTAGTGTTCCTTTGTGATGTGGTTGTTTTAGTGTTCCTTTGTGATGTGGTTGTTTTAGTGTTCCTTTGTGATGTCGTTGTTTTAGTGTTGCTTTGTGATGTCGTTGTTTTAGTGTTCCTTTGTGATGTCGTTGTTTTAGTGTTCCTTTGTGATGTCGTTGTTTTAGTGTTCCTTTGTGATGTCGTTGTTTTAGTGTGGTCAGGGGGCGTGAGTTGGGGTGGGCAGTCTATGTTCCTTTGTGATGTCGTTGTTTTAGTGGGGTCAGAGGGCGTGAGTTGGGGTGGGCAGTCTATGTTCCTTTGTGATGTCGTTGTTTTAGTGGGGTCAGAGGGCGTGAGTTGGGGTGGGCAGTCTATGTTCCTTTGTGATGTGGTTGTTTTAGTGTGGTCAGGGGGCGTGAGTTGGGGTGGGCAGTCTATGTTCCTCTGTGATGTGGTTGTTTTAGTGTGGTCAGGGGGTGTGAGTTGGGGTGGGCAGTCTATGTTCCTTTGTGATGTGGTTGTTTTAGTGTGGTCAGGGGGCGTGAGTTGGGGTGGGCAGTCTATGTTCCTTTGTGATGTGGTTGTTTTAGTGGGGTCAGGGGGCGTGAGTTGAGGTGGGCAGTCTATGTTCCCTTGTGATGTCGTTGTTTTAGTGTGGTCAGGGGGCGTGAGTTGGGGTGGGCAGTCTATGTTCCTTTGTGATGTCGTTGTTTTAGTGGGGTCAGAGGGCGTGAGTTGAGGTGGGCAGTCTATGTTCCTTTTTCCATGATTTGGTATTTTCTGTGTTCGGCCTGGTACGGTTCTCAATCAGAAGCAGCTGTCAATCGTTGTCCCCGATTGAGAACCGTACTTAGGCAGCCTGTTTTCACCCTTGAGTTGTGGGTGATTATTTTCTGTGTCTGTGTGTTCCACAAGGAACTGTTTCGTCTTTTTTTTGTTATTTCACGTTGTTATTTTGTATTTTTCTTCTATAGATGTTCCCATATCTCTTCACTACTTCCTGGTTGTAAAGAGGCCATGCTATAGATGTTCCCATATCTCTTCACTACTTCCTGGTTGTAAAGAGACCATGCTATAGATGTTCCCATATATCTTCACTACTTCCTGGTTGTAAAGAGGCCATGCTATAGATGTTCCCATATATCTTCACTACTTCCCGGTTGTAAAGAAACCATGCTATAGATGTTCCCATATATCTTCACTACTTCCCGGTTGTAAAGAAACCATGCTATAGATGTTCCCATATATCTTCACTACTTCCTGGTTGTAAAGAGGCCATGCTATAGATGTTCCCATATCTCTACACTACTTCCTGGTTGTAAAGAGTCCATGCTATAGATGTTCCCATATCTATACACTACTTCCTGGTTGTAAAGAGTCCATGCTATAGATGTTCCCATATCTCTACACTACTTCCTGGTTGTAAAGAGGCCATGCTATAGATGTTCCCATATCTCTTCACTACTTCCTGGTTGTAAAGAGGCCATGCTATAGATGTTCCCATATCTCTACACTACTTCCTGGTTGTAAAGAGGCCATGCTATAGATGTTCCCATATCTCTACACTACTTCCTGGTTGTAAAGAGGCCATGCTATAGATGTTCCCATATCTCTACACTACTTCCTGGTTGTAAAGAGGCCATGCTATAGATGTTCCCATATCTCTACACTACTTCCTGGTTGTAAAGAGGCCATGCTATAGATGTTCCCATATCTCTACACTACTTCCTGGTTGTAAAGAGGCCATGCTATAGATGTTCCCATATCTCTACACTACTTCCTGGTTGTAAAGAGGCCATGCTATAGATGTTCCCATATCTCTACACTAACACTACTTCCTGGTTGTAAAGAGGCCATGCTATAGATGCTCCCATATCTCTACACTACTTCCTGGTTGTAAAGAGGCCATGCTATAGATGTTCCCATATCTCTACACTACTTCCTGGTTGTAAAGAGGCCATGCTATAGATGTTCCCATATAAATTATTCTTATTATACATGTTTCCATCTTCCCGCTGCTACTCTCTTCCACTTTCAATAACGCTAAAGAATAAAACATAACAACTCACGTCAGGAGATGTATTTTATTTATTGTACTGCAGGGTTAGAATGACTATTTTATGGACACAAGACGATACCCACACACAAGAGGAGAGGAGGGGAGTGGAGTGGAGGGAAGAGATGAGGATGGGAAGAGAGGAGAGAAGAGAAGAGAAGAGGAGAGGAGAGGAGAGGAGAGAGAGAGAGAGAGGAGAGGAGAGGAGAGGAGAGGAGAGGAGAGGAGAGGAGAGGAGAGGAGAGGAGAGGAGAGGAGAGGAGAGGAGAGGAAAGTGGATAACAGGAGGCCTAGTAGAGTGTATAATGTATGTTTACATTACAGTTCTCCAATGTTGTGTCATTACAACACAGCTTCCTGAGATACAGTTCTCCAATGTTGTGTCATTATAACACAGCTTCCTGAGTTACAGTTCTCCAATGTAGTGTCATTATAACACAGCTTCCTGAGATACAGTTCTCCAATGTTGTGTCATTATAACACAGCTTCCTGAGTTACAGTTCTCCAATGTATTGTCATTACAACACAGCTTCCTGAGTTACAGTTCTCCAATGTAGTGTCATTACAACACAGCTTCCTGAGTTACAGTTCTCCAATGTAGTGTCATTATAACACAGCTTCCTGAGTTACAGTTCTCCAATAGTTGTGTCATTATAACACAGCTTCCTGAGATACAGTTCTCCAATAGTTGTGTCATTAAAACACAGCTTCCTGAGTTACAGTTCTCCAATAGTTGTGTCATTATAACACAGCTTCCTGAGATACAGTTCTCCAATAGTTGTGTCATTAAAACACAGCTTCCTGAGTTACAGTTCTCCAATAGTTGTGTCATTATAACACAGCTTCCTGAGTTTAGTTCTCCAAGGTTGTGTCATTATAACACAGCTTCCTGAGTTTAGTTCTCCAAGGTTGTGTCATTATAACAGCTTCCTAAGTTTAGTTCTCCAAGGTTGTGTCATTATAACACAGCTTCCTGAGTTTAGTTCTCCAATGTTGTGTCATTATAACACAGCTTCCTGAGTTTACAGTTCTTATAACACAGCTTCCAATTTAGTTCTCCAAGTTGTCATTAAAACACAGCTTCCTGAGTTTAGTTCTCCAAGGTTGTGTCATTATAACACAGCTTCCTGAGTTACAGTTCTCCAATGTAGTGTCATTACAACACTGCTTCCTGAGATACAGTTCTCCAATGTAGTTTACAACTTCCTGAGATACAGTTCTCCAATGTAGTGTCATTAAAATAACACAGCTTCCTGAGTTTAGTTCTCCAAGGTTGTGTCATTATAACACAGCTTCCTGAGTTTAGTTCTCCAAGGTTGTGTCATTATAACACAGCTTCCTGAGTTTAGTTCTCCAAGTTGTGTCATTATAACACAGCTTCCTGAGATACAGTTCTCCAAGTTGTGTCATTATAACACAGCTTCCTGAGTTAGTTCTCCAAGGTTGTGTCATTATAACACAGCTTCCTGAGTTTAGTTCTCCACAGTTCTCCAATTGTGTCATTATAACACAGTGTCAATTATTAAACACAGCTTCCTGAGTTTAGTTCTCCAAGGTTGTGTCATTATAACACAGCTTCCTAAGTTTAGTTCTCCAAGGTTGTGTCATTATAACACAGCTTCCTAAGTTTAGTTCTCCAAGGTTGTGTCATTATAACACAGCTTCCTGAGTTTAGTTCTCCAAGGTTGTGTCATTAAAACACAGCTTCCTGAGTTTAGTTCTCCAAGGTTGTGTCATTATAACACAGCTTCCTGAGTTACAGTTCTCCAATGTAGTGTCATTACAACACTGCTTCCTGAGATACAGTTCTCCAATGTAGTGTCATTACAACACAGCTTCCTGAGATACAGTTCTCCAATGTAGTGTCATTACAACACAGCTTCCTGAGTTACAGTTCTCCAAGGTTGTGTCATTATAACACAGCTTCCTGAGTTACAGTTCTCCAAGGTTGTGTCATTATAACACAGCTTCCTGAGTTACAGTTCTCCAATGTAGTGTCATTACAACACAGCTTCCTGAGTTTAGTTCTCCAAGGTTGTGTCATTATAACACAGCTTCCTGAGTTTAGTTCTCCAGTTCTCCAAAGTTTAGTTCTCCAATGTTGTGTCATTATAACACAGCTTCCTAAGTTTAGTTCTCCAATGTATATAACACAGCTTCCTGAGTTTAGTTCTCCAAGGTTGTGTCATTATAACACAGCTTCCTAAGTTTAGTTCTCCAATGTAGTGTCATTACAACACAGCTTCCTGAGTTTAGTTCTCCAATGTAGTGTCATTATAACACAGCTTCCTGAGTTTAGTTCTCCAAGGTTGTGTCATTATAACACAGCTTCCTGAGTTACAGTTCTCCAAGGTTGTGTCATTATAACACAGCTTCCTGAGTTTAGTTCTCCAAGGTTGTGTCATTATAACACAGCTTCCTGAGTTTAGTTCTCCAAGGTTGTGTCATTATAACACAGCTTCCTGAGTTTAGTTCTCCAATGTTGTGTCATTATAACACAGCTTCCTGAGTTTAGTTCTCCAAGGTTGTGTCATTATAACACAGCTTCCTAAGTTTAGTTCTCCAAGGTTGTGTCATTATAACACAGCTTCCTAAGTTTAGTTCTCCAAGGTTGTGTCATTATAACACAGCTTCCTGAGTTTAGTTCTCCAAGGTTGTGTCATTAAAACACAGCTTCCTGAGTTTAGTTCTCCAAGGTTGTGTCATTATAACACAGCTTCCTGAGTTACAGTTCTCCAATGTAGTGTCATTACAACACTGCTTCCTGAGATACAGTTCTCCAATGTAGTGTCATTACAACACAGCTTCCTGAGATACAGTTCTCCAATGTAGTGTCATTACAACACAGCTTCCTGAGTTACAGTTCTCCAAGGTTGTGTCATTATAACACAGCTTCCTGAGTTACAGTTCTCCAAGGTTGTGTCATTATAACACAGCTTCCTGAGTTACAGTTCTCCAATGTAGTGTCATTACAACACAGCTTCCTGAGTTTAGTTCTCCAAGGTTGTGTCATTATAACACAGCTTCCTGAGTTTAGTTCTCCAAGGTTGTGTCATTATAACACAGCTTCCTAAGTTTAGTTCTCCAATGTTGTGTCATTATAACACAGCTTCCTAAGTTTAGTTCTCCAATGTAGTGTCATTATAACACAGCTTCCTGAGTTTAGTTCTCCAAGGTTGTGTCATTATAACACAGCTTCCTAAGTTTAGTTCTCCAATGTAGTGTCATTACAACACAGCTTCCTGAGTTTAGTTCTCCAATGTAGTGTCATTATAACACAGCTTCCTGAGTTTAGTTCTCCAAGGTTGTGTCATTATAACACAGCTTCCTGAGTTACTTCCTTGTGTCATTATAACACAGCTTCCTGAGTTTAGTTCTCCAAGGTTGTGTCATTATAACACAGCTTCCTGAGTTTAGTTCTCCAAGGTTGTGTCATTATAACACAGCTTCCTGAGTTTAGTTCTCCAAGGTTGTGTCATTATAACACAGCTTCCTGAGTTTAGTTCTCCAAGGTTGTGTCATTATAACACAGCTTCCTGAGTTTATGTGGCGGTGTTAGGAGAGTCTTAGTATGAACACAGCCTCACCGAAAGCAATCAGCGGAGACCTTTCAAAGCACTGTTTACAGATATGCCGCAGTCTTTGACTAAGCTTTCAGCGGGGAAGCTTTACACCGCTTCCATATTGAGGTCTGAAGAGCAGGTGGGTTTTATGGAAAGGGTAGATCTTATATTGAGCATTGAGTGTTTGCCTATAGAGTCCATCAGAATACAAGACACAAATCAGCTGACTAAAAATAGGTTGGATCAGTCTCTTCATTAGCATAACTTTACTTTTACAATCATTAACATGTATTTCATGTTCCTGTCTGTTTGTCTGTTAGAATAAAACTTTATTGTCCCACCTACTCAGACCACAATGAGACTCAACATTCAGAAGCTGTGTTGTCCCACCTACTCAGACCATAATGAGACTCAACATTCAGAAGCTGTGTTCGTCCCACCTACTCAGACCACAATGAGACTCAACATTCAGAAGCTGTGTTGTCCCACCTACTCAGACCATAATGAGACTCAACATTCAGAAGCTTTATTGTCCCACCTACTCAGACCACAATGAGACTCAACATTCAGAAGCTGTGTTGTCCCACCTACTCAGACCACAATGAGACTCAACATTCAGAAGCTTTATTGTCCCACCTACTCAGACCATAATGAGACTCAACATTCAGAAGCTGTGTTGTCCCACCTACTCAGACCACAATGAGACTCAACATTCAGAAGCTTTATTGTCCCACCTACTCAGACCACAATGAGACTCAACATTCAGAAGCTGTGTTGTCCCACCTACTCAGACCACAATGAGACTCAACATTCAGAAGCTGTGTTGTCCCACCTACTCAGACCACAATGAGACTCAACATTCAGAAGCTGTGTTGTCCCACCTACTCAGACCACAATGAGACTCAACATTCAGAAGCTGTGTTGTCCCACCTACTCAGACCATAATGAGACTCAACATTCAGAAGCTGTGTTGTCCCACCTACTCAGACCACAATGAGACTCAACATTCAGAAGCTGTGTTGTCCCACCTACTCAGACCACAATGAGACTCAACATTCAGAAGCTGTGTTGTCCCACCTACTCAGACCACAATGAGACTCAACATTCAGAAGCTGTGTTCGTCCCACCTACTCAGACCACAATGAGACTCAACATTCAGAAGCTGTGTTGTCCCACCTACTCAGACCACAATGAGACTCAACATTCAGAAGCTGTGTTGTCCCACCTACTCAGACCACAATGAGACTTAACATTCAGAAGCTTTATTGTCCCACCTACTCAGACCACAATGAGACTTAACATTCAGAAGCTGTGTTGTCCCACCTACTCAGACCATAATGAGACTCAACATTACTTAACATTCAGAAGCTGTGTTGTCCCACCTACTCAGACCATAATGAGACTCAACATTCAGAAGCTTTATTGTCCCACCTACTCAGACCATAATGAGACTCAACATTCAGAAGCTGTGTTGTCCCACCTACTCAGACCATAATGATGAAGCTTTATTGTCCCACCTACTCAGACCATAATGAGACTTAACATTCAGAAGCTGTGTTCGTCCCACCTACTCAGACCATAATGAGACTCAACATTCAGAAGCTGTGTTGTCCCACCTACTCAGACCACAATGAGACTCAACATTCAGAAGCTGTGTTGTCCCACCTACTCAGACCATAATGATACTCAACATCCAGAAGCTTTATTGTCCCACCTACTCAGACCATAATGAGACTCAACATTCAGAAGCTGTGTTCGTCCCACCTACTCAGACCATAATGATACTCAACATTCAGAAGCTGTGTTGTCCCACCTACTCAGACCATAATGAGACTCAACATTCAGAAGCTGTGTTGTCCCACCTACTCAGACCATAATGATACTCAACATTCAGAAGCTGTGTTGCCCCACCTACTCAGACCATAATGAGACTCAACATTCAGAAGCTGTGTTGTCCCACCTACTCAGACCATAATGAGACTCAACATTCAGAAGCTGTGTTGTCCCACCTACTCAGACCACAATGAGACTCAACATTCAGAAGCTGTGTTGTCCCACCTACTCAGACCACAATGAGACTCAACATTCAGAAGCTGTGTTGTCCCACCTACTCAGACCATAATGAGACTCAACATTCAGAAGCTGTGTTGTCCCACCTACTCAGACCATAATGAGACTCAACATTCAGAAGCTGTGTTGTCCCACCTACTCAGACCATAATGATACTCAACATTCAGAAGCTGTGTTGTCCCACCTACTCAGACCATAATGAGACTCAACATTCAGAAGCTGTGTTGTCCCACCTACTCAGACCATAATGAGACTTAACATTCAGAAGCTGTGTTGTCCCACCTACTCAGACCATAATGAGACTCAACATTCAGAAGCTTTGTTGTCCCACCTACTCAGACCACAATGAGAGATTAAATGACTATTTCATTGAGATACAGAGGACATGGTGAATCTCCTCAAAACCCCACGGAGATCCTCTAATTCTGTTCTATTTAATTCGGTGTGAAAACACCCCAAACACACAACGCATCCTGAACTGCTCTCTAACCAGCCTGGGAATACAGAAAAGGAGAGAGGGGAAAGGGGAGAGAGGAGGGGGAAGGGGAGAGAGAGGAGGGGAAAGGGAGAGAGGAGGGGAAAGGGGAGAGAGGAGGGGGAAGGGGAGAGAGAGGAGGGGAAAGGTGAGAGAGAGGAGGAGAAAGGGGAGAGAGAGGATGGGAAAGGGGAGAAAAGAGGGGGAAAGGGAGAGAGAGGAGGGGAAAGGGGAGAGAGGAGAGGAAAAGGGAGAGAGAGAGACGATGGGAAAAGGGAGAGAGAGGAGGGGAAAGGGGAGAGAGGAGGGGAAAAGGGAGAGAGGAGGGGAAAGGGGAGAGAGGAGGGGAAAGGGGAGAGAGGAGGGGAAAGGGGAGAGAGGAGGGGGAAGGGGAGAGAGAGGAGGGGAAAGAGCAGAGAGGGGAGGGGGAAGGGGAGAGAGAGGATGGGAAAGGGGAGAGAGAGGAGGAGAAAAGGGAGAGAGAGGATGGGAAAGGGGAGAGAGAGGAGGAGAAAGGGGAGAGAGAGGATGGGAAAGGGGAGAGAGAGGAGGGGAAAGGGGAGAGAGAGGAGGGGAAAGGGGAGAGAGAGGGAGGGGAAAGGGGAGAGAGAGGATGGGAAAGGGGAGAGAGAGGAGGGGAAAAGGATGAGAGAGGATGGGAAAGGGGAGAGAGAGGAGGGGAAAGGGAGAGAGGGTGGGAAAGGGGAGAGAGAGGATGGGAAAGGGGAGAGAGAGGAGGGGAAAAGGATGAGAGAGGATGGGAAAGGGGAGAGAGGGATGGGAAAGGGAGAGAGAGGAGGGGAAAGGGGAGAGAGAGGGAGGGGAAAGGGGAGAGAGAGGAGGGAAAGGGGGAGAGAGAGGAGGGGAAAGGGGAGAGAGAGGAGGGGAAAGGGGAGAGAGAGGATGGGAAAGGGGAGAGAGAGGATGGGAAAGGGGAGAGAGAGGATGGGAAAGGGGAGAGAGAGGAGGGGAAAGGGAGGGATGAGGGGAAGAGAGAGGGAGATGGGGAAGAGGGGGAGATGAGGGAAGAGAGAGGGAGATGAGTGGAAGAGAGAGGGAGATGAAGGGAAGAGAGAGGGAGATGAGTGGAAGAGAGAGGGAGATGAAGGGAAGAGAGAGGGAGATGAGTGGAAGAGAGAGGGAGATGAAGGGAAGAGAGAGGGAGAAGAAGGAAGAGAGAGGGAGATGAGTGGAAGAGAGAGGATGAGGGGAAGAGAGAGGGAGATGAGGGGAAGAGAGGGGAGATGAGGGAAGAGAGAGGATGAGGGGAAGAGAGAGGAGATGAGGGGAAGAGAGAGGGAGATGAGTGGAAGAGAGAGGGAGATGAGGGGAAGAGAGAGGGAGATGAGTGGAAGAGAGAGGGAGATGAGGGGAAGAGAGAGGGATGAGGGGAAGAGAGAGGGAGATGAGGGGAAGAGAGAGGGAGATGAGTGGAAGAGAGAGGGAGATGAGGGAAGAGAGAGGGAGATGAGTGGAAGAGAGAGGGATGAGGAAGAGAGAGGGAGATGAGGGGAAGAGAGAGGGAGATGAGGGGAAGAGAGAGGGATGAGGGGAAGAGAGAGGGAGATGAGGGGAAGAGAGAGGGAGATGAGTGGAAGAGAGAGGGAGATGAGGGGAAGAGAGAGGGAGATGAGTGGAAGAGAGAGGGAGATGAGTGGAAGAGAGAGGGAGATGAGTGGAAGAGAGAGGGAGATGAGTGGAAGAGAGAGGGAGATGAGTGGAAGAGAGAGGGAGATGAGGGAAGAGAGAGGGATGAGGGGAAGAGAGAGGGAGATGAGGGAAGAGAGAGGGGAAGAAGAGAGAGGGAGATGAGGGAAGAGAGAGGGAGATGAGTGGAAGAGAGAGGGAGATGAGTGGAAGAGAGAGGGAGAGGAAGGGAAGAGAGAGGGAGATGAGTGGAAGAGAGAGGGAGATGAGTGGAAGAGAGAGGGAGATGAAGGGAAGAGAGAGGGAGATGAGTGGAAGAGAGAGGGAGATGAAGGGAAGAGAGAGGGAGATGAGTGGAAGAGAGAGGGAGATGAAGGGAAGAGAGAGGGAGATGAGGGAAGAGAGAGGGAGATGAAGGGAAGAGAGAGGGAGATGAAGGGGAAGAGAGGGAGATGAGTGGAAGAGAGAGGGAGATGAAGGGAAGAGAGAGGAGATGAAGGGAAGAGAGAGGGAGATGAGTGGAAGAGAGAGGGAGATGAGTGGAAGAGAGAGGGAGATGAGTGGAAGAGAGAGGGAGATGAGTGGAAGAGAGAGGGATGAGGGGAAGAGAGAGGGATGAGGGGAAGAGAGAGGGATGAGGGGAAGAGAGAGGGAGATGAGTGGAAGAGAGAGGGAGATGAAGGGAAGAGAGAGGGAGATGAGTGGAAGAGAGAGGGAGATGAAGGGAAGAGAGAGGGAGATGAAGGGAAGAGAGAGGGAGATGAGTGGAAGAGAGAGGGAGATGAGTGGAAGAGAGAGGGAGAGGAGGGAAGAGAGAGGGAGATGAGTGGAAGAGAGAGGGAGATGAGTGGAAGAGAGAGGGAGATGAGTGGAAGAGAGAGGGAGATGAGTGGAAGAGAGGGATGAGGGGAAGAGAGAGGGATGAGGGGAAGAGAGGGATGAGGGGAGGGAGATGAGTGGAAGAGAGAGGGATGAGTGGAAGAGAGAGGGAGAGGGAAGAGAGGGATGAGGGAAGAGAGAGGAGATGAGTGGAAGAGAGAGGGAGATGAGTGGAAGAGAGAGGGAGATGAGTGGAAGAGAGAGGGAGATGAGTGGAAGAGAGAGGGAGATGAGTGGAAGAGAGAGGGAGATGAGTGGAAGAGTGGAAGAGAGAGGGAGATGAAAGAGAGAAGATGAGTGGAAGAGAGAGGAGATGAGTGGAAGAGAGAGGAGATGAGTGGAAGAGAGAGAGATGAGTGGAAGAGAGAGGGAGATGAGGGAAGAGAGAGGAGATGAGAAGAGAGAGGGAGATGAGTGGAAGAGAGAGGGAGATGAGTGGAAGAGAGAGGGAGATGAGTGGAAGAGAGAGGGAGATGAGGGGAAGAGAGAGGGAGATGAGTGGAAGAGAGAGGGAGATGAGTGGAAGAGAGAGGGAGATGAAGGGAAAGAGAGAGGGATGAGGGGAAAGAGAGAGGGAGATGAGTGGAAGAGAGAGGGAGATGAAGGGAAAGAGAGAGGGATGAGGGGAAAGAGAGAGGGAGATGAAGGGAAAGAGAGAGGGAGATGAAGGGAAGAGAGAGGGATGAGGGGAAGAGAGAGGGAGATGAAGGGAAAGAGAGAGGGATGAGGGGAAAAAGAGAGAGAAGAAAGAGAGAAAGAAGAGGAAATTGGGACGTCTTTCATAGGATTCTAATTGCGTTGCCGAGTGTTGTCAGAGTGTTGCCGGGTGACAGCAGGTGGAAGCTGAGATGTGTTTTTTGGGGAAGAAGAATAATTTAAATATGCCTCATCTGTGAATCAGTGAATATGAGCCCCTCTTGGCAATCAAGCATCTCTCTCTCTGAGGATGTTAGGCTGCTGCATGGTGCCGTGGCACTGGCACTGTTTTTACCCATAATTCCCCTGTCCAAGTCAATCCTCTGGTAGCGTGACAGGTAGTTACTGTACCATGCATGCGTGTGTGTCTGTGCGTTTGTGTGTGTCTGTGTCTGTGTCTGTGTCTGTGTCTGTGTCTGTGTCTGTGTCTGTGTCTGTGTCTGTGTCTGTGTCTGTGTCTGTGCGTTTGTGTGTGTCTGTGTCTGTGTCTGTGTCTGTGTCTGTGTCTGTGTCTGTGTCTGTGTCTGTGTCTGTGTGTGTGTGTGTGTGTGTGTGTGTGTGTGTGTGTGTGTGTGTGTGTGTGTGTGTGTGTGTGTGTGTGTGTGTGTGTGTGTGTGTGTGTGTGTGTGTGTGTGTGTGTGTGTGTGTGTGTGTGTGTGTGTGTGTGTGTGTGTGTGTGTGTGTGTGTCTGTGTCTGTGTGTGTGTGTGTGTGTGTGTGTGTGTGTGTGTGTGTGTGTGTGTGTGTGTGTGTGTGTGTGTGTGTGTGTGTGTGTGTGTGTGTGTGTGTGTGTGTGTGTGTGTGTGTGTGTGTGTGTGTGTGTGTGTGTGTGTGTGTGTG
>NW_025745169.1:1242336-1247336 GCF_021184085.1 Oncorhynchus gorbuscha
GAGAGAGAGATGGAGAGAGAGAGAGAAAGAGAGAGAGAGATGAGAGAGGGAAAGGAAGGGGGAGCAAGAGAGAGAGATGAGAGAGGGAAAGGAAGAGAGAGATGGAGAGAGAGGGAAAGGAAGAGAGAGATGGAGAGAGAGAGAGAAAGGAAGAGAGAGATGGAGAGAGAGGGAAAGGAAGAGAGAGATGGAGAGTGACAGAGGGAAAGGAAGAGAGAGATGGAGAGAGCGAGAGGGAAAGGAAGAGAGAGAGATGGAGAGAGCGAGGGGGGAAGAGAGAGAAAGAGAGAGAGATGGGGAGAGAGACAGAGGGAAAGGAAGAGAGAGATGGAGAGAGACAGAGGGAAAGGAAGAGAGAGATGGAGAGAGCGAGAGGGAAAGGAAGAGAGAGAGATGGAGAGAGACAGAGGGAAAGGAAGAGAGAGAGAGAGAAGGGAAGGAAGAGAGAGATGGAGAGAGAGATGGAGAGAGACAGAGGGAAAGGAAGAGAGAGATGGAGAGAGAGAGAGAAAGAGGGAAAGGAAGAGAGAGATGGAGAGAGACAGAGGGAAAGGAAGAGAGAGATGGAGAGAGACAGAGGGAAAGGAAGAGAGAGATGGAGAGAGAGAGAGGGAAAGGAAGAGAGAGATGGAGAGAGAGAGAGGGAAAGGAAGAGAGAGATGGAGAGAGACAGAGGGAAAGGAAGAGAGAGATGGAGAGAGAGAGAGGGAAAGGAAGAGAGAGATGGAGAGAGAGAGAGAGAGAGGGAAAGGAAGAGAGAGATGGAGAGAGACAGAGGGAAAGGAAGAGAGAGATGGAGAGAGACAGAGGGAAAGGAAGAGAGAGATGGAGAGAGAGAGAGAAAGGAAGAGAGAGATGGAGAGAGAGAGAGGGAAAGGAAGAGAGAGATGGAGAGAGACAGAGGGAAAGGAAGAGAGAGATGGAGAGAGAGATGGAGAGAGACAGAGGGAAAGGAAGAGAGAGATGGAGAGAGAGATGGAGAGAGACAGAGGGAAAGGAAGAGAGAGATGGAGAGAGAGATACCATTAATATAACAGTAATATAACATTAATATAACATTAATATAACATTAATATAACATTAACATACCAGTAATATAACATTAACATACCAGTAATATAACATGAATATAATATAACATTAATATAACATTAATATAACATTAATATAACATTAACATAACATTAACACAACATTACCATTAGCATACCAGTAATATAACATTAATATAATATAACATTAACATACCAGTAATATAACATTAACATAACATTAACACAACATTACCATTAGCATACCAGTAATATAACATTAATATAATATAACATTAACATACCAGTAATATAACATTAACACAACATTACCATTAGCATACCAGTAATATAACATTAATATAATATAACATTAACATACCAGTAATATAACATTAACACAACATTACCATTAGCATACCAGTAATATAACATTAATATAATATAACATTAACATACCAGTAATATAACATTAACACAACATTACCATTAACATAACATTAACATAACATTAACATGACATTAATATACCATAAACATAACATTAATATAACATTAATATAACAGTAATATAACATTAACATAACATCAACATAACTTATATAACATTAATATACTATTGACTTAACATTACACTAACATACCAGTAATATAACATTAATATAATATAACATTAATATAACATTAATATACCATTAACATACCATTAACATACCAGTAATATAACATTAATATAACATTAACACAACATTACCATTAACATAACATTAACATACCAGTAATATAACATTAACATTTACATTACATTTACATTTACATCATTTAGCAGACGCTCTTATCCAGAGCGACTTACAAATTGGTGCATTCACCTTAAGACATCCAGTGGAACAGTCACTTAACAATAGTGCATCTAAATCTTAAAGGGGGGGGTGAGAGGGATTACTTATCCTATCCTAGGTATTCCTTAAAGAGGTGGGGTTTCAGGTGTCTCCGGAAGGTGGTGATTGACTCCGCTGTCCTGGCGTCGTGAGGGAGTTTGTTCCACCATTGGGGGGCCAGAGCAGCGAACAGTTTTGACTGGGCTGAGCGGGAGCTGTACTTCCTCAGTGGTAGGGAGGCGAGCAGGCCAGAGGTGGATGAACGCAGTGCCCTTGTTTGGGTGTAGGGCCTGATCAGAGCCTGGAGGTACTGAGGTGCCGTTCCCCTCACAGCTCCGTAGGCAAGCACCATGGTCTTGTAGCGGATGCGAGCTTCAACTGGAAGCCAGTGGAGAGAGCGGAGGAGCGGGGTGACGTGAGAGAACTTGGGAAGGTTGAACACCAGACGGGCTGCGGCGTTCTGGATGAGTTGTAGGGGTTTAATGGCACAGGCAGGGAGCCCAGCCAACAGCGAGTTGCAGTAATCCAGACGGGAGATGACAAGTGCCTGGATTAGGACCTGTGCCGCTTCCTGTGTGAGGCAGGGTCGTACTCTGCGGATGTTGTAGAGCATGAACCTAAAAGAACGGGCCACCGCCTTGATGTTAGTTGAGAACGACAGGGTGTTGTCCAGGATCACACCAAGGTTCTTAGCGCTCTGGGAGGAGGACACAATGGAGTTGTCAACCGTGATGGCGAGATCATGGAACGGGCAGTCCTTCCCCGGGAGGAAGAGCAGCTCCGTCTTGACGAGGTTCAGCTTGAGGTGGTGATCCGTCATCCACACTGATATGTCTGCCAGACATGCAGAGATGCGATTCGCCACCTGGTCATCAGAAGGGGGAAAGGAGAAGATTAATTGTGTGTCGTCTGCATAGCAATGATAGGAGAGACCATGTGAGGTTATGACAGAGCCAAGTGACTTGGTGTATAGCGAGAATAGGAGAGGGCCTAGAACAGAGCCCTGGGAGACACCAGTGGTGAGAGCGCGTGGTGAGGAGACAGATTCTCGCCACGCCACCTGGTAGGAACGACCTGTCAGGTAGGACGCAATCCAAGCGTGGGTCGTGCCGGAGATGCCCAACTCGGAGAGGGTGCAGAGGAGGATCTGATGGTTCACAGTATCGAAGGCAGCCGATAGATCTAGAAGGATGAGAGCAGAGGAGAGAGAGTTAGCTTTAGCAGTGCGGAGCGCCTCCGTGATACAGAGGAGAGCAGTCTCAGTTGAATGACTAGTCTTGAAACCTGACTGATTTGGATCAAGAAGGTCATTCTGAGAGAGATAACGGGAGAGCTGGCCAAGGACGGCACGTTCAAGAGTTTTGGAGAGAAAAGAAAGAAGGGATACTGGTCTGTAGTTGTTGACATCGGAGGGATCGAGTGTAGGTTTTTTCAGAAGGGGTGCAACTCTCGCTTTCTTGAAGACGGAAGGGACGTAGCCAGCGGTCAGGGATGAGTTGATGAGCGAGGTGAGGTAAGGGAGAAGGTCTCCGGAAATGGTCTGGAGAAGAGAGGAGGGGATAGGGTCAAGCGGGCAGGTTGTTGGGCGGCCGGCTGTCACAAGACGCGAGAATTCATCTGGCGAGAGAGGGGAGAAAGAGGTCAGAGCACAGGGTAGGGCAGTGTGAGCAGAACCAGCGGTGTCGTTTGACTTAGCAAACGAGGATCGGATGTCGTCGACCTTCTTTTCAAAATGGTTGACGAAGTCATCTGCAGAGAGGGAGGAGGGGGAGGAGGATTCAGGAGGGAGGAGAAGGTGGCAAAGAGCTTCCTAGGTTTAGAGGCTGATGCTTGGAATTTAGAGTGGTAGAAAGTGGCTTTAGCAGCAGAGACAGAGGAGGAAAATGTAGAGAGGAGGGAGTGAAAGGATGCCAGGTCCGCAGGGAGGCGAGTTTTCCTCCATTTCCGCTCGGCTGCCCGGAGCCCTGTTCTGTGAGCTCGCAATGAGTCATCGAGCCACGGAGCGGGATGGGAGGACCGAGCCGGCCTGGAGGATAGGGGACATAGAGAGTCAAAGGACGCAGAGAGGGAGGAGAGGAGGGTTGAGGAGGCAGAATCAGGAGATAGGTTGGAGAAGGTTTGAGCAGAGGGAAGAGATGATAGGATGGAAGAGGAGAGAGTAGCGGGGGAGAGAGAGCGAAGGTTGGGACGGCGCGATACCATCCGAGTAGGGGCAGTGTGGGAGGTGTTGGATGAGAGCGAGAGGGAAAAGGATACAAGGTAGTGGTCGGAGACATGGAGGGGAGTTGCAATGAGGTTAGTGGAAGAACAGCATCTAGTAAAGATGAGGTCGAGCATATTGCCTGCCTTGTGAGTAGGGGGGGGAAGGTGAAAGGGTGAGGTCAAAAGAGGAGAGGAGTGGAAAGAAGGAGGCAGAGAGGAATGAGTCAAAGGTAGACGTGGGGAGGTTAAAGTCGCCCAGAACTGTGAGAGGTGAGCCGTCCTCAGGAAAGGAGCTTATCAAGGCATCAAGCTCATTGATTAACTCTCCGAGGGGACCTGGAGGGCGATAAATGATAAGGATGTTAAGCTTGAAAGGGCTGGTAACTGTGACAGCATGGAATTCAAAGGAGGCGATAGATAGATGGGTAAGGGGAGAAAGAGAGAATGACCACTTGGGAGAGATGAGGATCCCGGTGTCACCACCCCGCTGACCAGAAGCTCTCGGGGTGTGCGAGAACACGTGGGCGGACGAAGAGAGAGCAGTAGGAGTAGCAGTGTTGTCTGTGGTGATCCATGTTTCCGTCAGTGCCAAGAAGTCGAGAGACTGGAGGGAGGCATAGGCTGAGATGAACTCTGCCTTGTTGGCCGCAGATCGGCAGTTCCAGAGGTTACCAGAGACCTGGAACTCCACGTGGGTCGTGCGCGCTGGGACCACCAGATTAGGGTGGCCGCGGCCACGCGGTGTGGAGCGTTTGTATGGTCTGTGCAGAGAGGAGAGAACAGGGATAGACAGACACATAGTTGACAGGCTACAGATGAGGCTACGCTAATGCAAAGGAGATTGGAATGACAAGTGGACTACACGTCTCGAATGTTCAGAAAGTTAAGC
>NW_025745169.1:1252336-1262336 GCF_021184085.1 Oncorhynchus gorbuscha
TATAACACCACAATCATCATTATAATTCAGTCCCCCCCCCCCCCAGGCTTGGGCTCAGAAGCCCAGACATACAAATAGGTTCCAAAATGAATTAAACATCACCTCAGAAAGTCACTGGTCATTTAGTCGTGTTTGGCTCAGATACAACGTCCACAACGACCATGTTATACACTGTTTCAACCTGCTGTTGAACTTCTTTCTTCAACTTGATCAATCACAGCGAGGTGAGTTTCAGAAGTACTATTAGGGCTATTTGTTTTGATCACAGGTGTTTTATGTGATTTTAGATGGAATTTGCATTGATGTCAGAGTGGTTCGAGGAACAAAAGAGCCCTGAGTACCAGGTCATTAGGACCTGATGGAGGAACATTAGAACCCTGAGTACCAGGTCATTAGGACCTGATGGAGGAACATTATAACCCTGAGTACCAGGCCATTAGGACCTGATGGAGGAACATTATAACCCTGAGTACCAGGTCATTAGGACCTGATGGAGGAACATTATAACCCTGAGTACCAGGCCATTAGGACCTGATGGAGGAACATTATAACCCTGAGTACCAGGCCATTAGGACCTGATGGAGGGACAATAGAGCCCTGAGTATCAGGCCATTAGGACCTGATGGAGGGACAATAGAGCCCTGAGTACCAGGCCATTAGGTCCTGATTGTAGCAATAGAGCCCTGAGTACCAGACCATTAGAACGTGCTTGTAGCAATAGAGTCCTTAGTACCAGGCCATTAGGACCTGATTGTAACAATATAGCCCTGAGTACCAGGCCATTAGAACCTGATTGTAGCAATAGAGCCATGAGCACCAGGCCTTTAGGTCCTCATTGTAACAATAGAGCCCTGAGTACCAGGCCAATCGGACCTGATTGTAGCAATAGAGCCCTGAGTACCACGCCAATAGGAACTGATTGTAACAATAGAGCCCTGAGTACCAGGCCATTGCTATCAAAGCCTGTCCAGAGTGCATAAAGGAGATTACCGTGACTCAACGGTCAAGTGGAATTTCACTGCGGTTATGACTCATGACTAACCGTGTGGCGGTAATATGGTGGTGACACCGCAACAGCCCTAGACGCAGCCCTTATCCTGGGCCAAATATGAGAAGCAGTTTGATCTCTCTGACCTGCCCACCACAGAGGGAGAGAGAGAGAGAGAGAGAGAGAAAGAGAGAGAGAGAGAAAGATAAAGAGAGAGAGAGACAGAGAGACAGAGAGAGAGACACAGAGAGACTATACCCCTAATTATCACAATCCAGAAAAGAGCTGTTAAATTCTACAACCACCTAAAAGGAAGTGATTTCCTAACCTTCCGTAACAAAGTAATCCCCTAAAGAGAAATGAACCTGGAGAAGAGTCTCCTAATCAAACTGGTCCTGTTGCTGTCCTGGGGCTCTGTGAGGTCTGTTTGTGTGTGTGAACAGAGCCCCAGGACAGTAACACAATTAGACCTAACCAAATCATGAGAAAACAAAAAGGTAATTATTTGACACATTGGAAATAATTAACAAAAAAACTGAGCAAACTAGAATGCTATTTGGCCCTAAACAGAGAGTACACAGCGGCAGAACACCTGTCAAACACATGACCATGTTAGAGACACACATTTCCCACAGATCACACAGACCCACAAACAAATTTTGAGGTGAGAGAGAGAGAGAAAGAGAGAGAGAGAGAGAGAGAGAGAGAGAGAGAGAGAGAGAGAGAGAGAGAGAGAGAGATGAAGAATGGAAGAGTGAGATCATAATAATGGTATTGGTATCAGGGCAGAGGTATTGATCTAGCTAGTACCCTCAGATGTATTCTGGAGAAGGGGAGAGGTATTGATCTAGCTAGTACCCTCGGATGTATTGTGGAGAAGGGGAGAGGTATTGATCTAGCTAGCACCCTCAGATGTATTCTGGAGAAGGGGAGAGGTATTGATCTAGCTAGTACCCTCAGATGTATTCTGGAGAAGGGGAGAGGTATTGATCTAGCTAGTACCCTCAGATGTATTCTGGAGAAGGGGAGAGGGATTGATCTAGCTAGTACCCTCAGGTCAGGTCTGGTCTGGACTGGTCTGGTCTGGTCAGGTCTGGACTGGTCAGGTCTGGTCTGGACTGGTCTGGACTGGTCAGGACTGGTCAGGTCTGGTCTGGTCTGGTCTGGTCTGGTCTGGTCTGGTCTGGACTGGTCAGGTCTGGTCTGGTCTGGTCTGGTCTGGTCAGGTCAGGTCAGGTCTGGTCTGGTCTGGACTGGACTGGTCAGGTCAGGTCTGGTCAGGTCAGGTCTGGACTGGTCAGGTCTGGTCTGGTCTGGTCTGGTCTGGTCTGGTCAGGTCTGGTCTGGTCTGGTCTGGACTGGACTGGTCAGGTCAGGTCAGGTCAGGTCTGGTCAGGTCAGGTCTGGTCAGGTCAGGTCTGGTGTGATTAGTCTTTAACCAGTCAGAGTCCTCTCTGTAATAATGACCATAGAGTTCTCTACCAGTCCTTTAGTCTCTCTCTTATTCTCCCTCCCTCCCTCCCTCCCTCCCTCCCTCCCTCCCTCCCTCCCTCCCTCCCTCCCACCTGTGTAAACCCTCCCACCTGTGTAAATTGGCTCTTGGGTAAACACAACACATGAGCTAGATTCATGTGGTTAGTTCTTCATTTTCTGGACCAGGGGTTTCCTGTTACAGCCAGGAGGACAAATATTCTCTCATTCCTCATTCCTTCCAGATGAGATGAGGTTGGTGGCTTCCTCTCACCTGGAAGTGGGTGTTTTTTTGTCGGGATGCATTCACAAAGTGCAATTTGCAATTTTGCTAAATTTGCTATAAAATACTGTCTTTTGCAATGTGCACATTATGTCAAATAGTCTGTCCATGGCATGCATACATTATACTGAACAAAAATATAAACTCAACATGCTACAATTTCAACGATTCATTTAAGGAAATCGGTCAATTGAAATAAATTCATTAGGTCCTAATCTATGGATTTCAAATGACTGTTGGGGCAATACTGTATGTGAACTGGAGTGGGTCCAGGGTTTCCGTGACGATGGTGTTGATGTGAGCCATGACCAGCCTCTCAAAGCACTTCATGGCTACAGATGTGTGTTTACGGGGGGGATAGTCATTTAGACAGGTTACCATGGCGTTCATTTAGACAGGTTACCATGGCGTTCATTTAGACAGGTTACCATGGCGTTCATTTAGACAGGTTACCATGGCGTTCTTGGGCACAGGGACTATTGTGGTCTGATTGAAACATGTAGATATTACAGACTGGGTCAGGTTGAACATGTAGGTATTACAGACTGGGTCAGGTTGAACATGTAGGTATTACAGACTGGGTCAGGGAGAGGTTGAACATGTAGGTATTACAGACTGGGTCAGGGAGAGGTTGAACATGTAGGTATTACAGACTGGGTCAGGTTGAACATGTAGGTATAACAGACTGGGTCAGGGAGAGGTTGAACATGTAGGTATTACAGACTGGGTCAGGTTGAACATGTAGGTTATACAGACTGGGTCAGGTTGAACATGCAGGTTTTACAGACTGGGTCAGGGAGAGGTGGAACATGTAGGTATTACAGACTGGGTCAGGGAGAGGTGGAACATGTAGGTATTACAGACTGGGTCAGGTTGAACATGTAGGTATTACAGACTGGGTCAGGGAGAGGTGGAACATGTAGGTATTACAGACTGGGTCAGGGAGAGGTTGAACATGTAGGTATTACAGACTGGGTCAGGGAGAGGTTGAACATGTAGGTATTACAGACTGGGTCAGGGAGAGGTGGAACATGGCAGTGAAGACACCTGTCAGATGGTCCCAGGGCTCTGAGGATGCATCATGGTTATCCATGTGGCCCCGCGGGCCTTGTGAATGTTAACCTGTTGAAAGGTCCTACTCACATCGGCTACGGAGAGCGAGATCACACAGTCGTCCGGCAACTGCTGGTGCTCTCATGCATGGTTCAGTGTTATTGGCCTCCCTTCGTAATCCTGTATTGACGCTTTGCCTGTTTGACGGCTCGTCGTAGTGGTTTTTCTTCTCAGCGTCCAGATTAGTGTTCCGTACCTTTGAAAGCAGCAGCTCAGTGCGGATGCTGCCTGTAATCCATGGCTTCTGGTTGGGATATGTACGTACGGTCACTGTGGGGACGACGTCCATGCACTTATTAATGAAGCTGATAACTGATGTAGGTAAAGCAGTCTCTGCTAGCGAAACAGTCCTGTAGCTTAGCATCCGCTTCAATGGACCACTTCCATTTTGAGTGTGCCACTGGTACTTCCTGTTTTAGTTTTTGCTCGTAAGCAGGAATCAGGTGGATAGAGTTATGGTCAGATTTGCCAAAGGGAGGGTGAGGGAGAGATTTGTACTCGTTTCTGTGTTTTTTTCACCTCTAGTTGCACAGGTGATATTCTGGTAACAATGAGGTAAAACGGATTTGAGTTTTCCTTCATTAAATCACCGTTCAGGAGAAGCACTGGCTCTCGTGGAGGAAACTATATGTACAAAAGAAGGTAAGATCAGTAAATAAACAATTTAAAATTTAAAAAAGAAAGAAAAATTGGTCAGCTATCCACTGCAGTGCCATTGTGTGTGCATGTGTGCATGTGTGCGTGTGTGTGTGTGTGTGTGTGTGTGTGTGTGTGTGTGTGTGTGTGTGTGTGTGTGTGTGTGTGTGTGTATAATTAATTACCCCATCATGTTACACATCTGCGGTGTTGAAGGAACGGTGCAACCCAAACAGCCCAGTGACAGTAATGCACTAATTCATCTTCCTCTAGTTTTGCTACACCAGCAGTTACACAGTCAGTGTGTGTGTGTGTGTGTGTGTGTGTGTGTGTGTGCGTGCGTGCGTGCGTGCGCGCGCGTGCGTGCGTGCGTGCGTGTGTGTGCGTGCGTGCGTGCGTGCGTGCGTGCGTGCGTGCGTGTGTGTGTGTGTGTGTGTGTGTGTGTGTGTGTGTGTGTGTGTGTGTGTGTGTGTGTGTGTGTGTGTGTGTGTAGCTGTGATCTGTCAGATCAGATCAGACTAACCACCCTGAAGGTGTTCCGTGGAGGTGCATTCCGGAACTCTGACATCATGTCTTGGGAGTCTCACATCACAGGCAGAAACAGAGGCAGACACATGGTGCTGGAAAAGCTCTTTAAGTCCTGCTCTGAGATAGAACTGGGGCCGAAAACTCTCTGTTTATACAAACCAACATGATTGCCTACAATTAGGAAAGGATTGGATTTAGAATGAAACGGTGTGGTTTAACAACTTGATACTGTAGAAATTAGCGTCGTCCGCTATAATTACGTAAAGAAGTCAAACCGTATTCGAGTGACTGTATTCGTTTTGTCCTGTTATATTGTCCCGCATGTTAATTACTGTAGTTTGTCAGTGTCTCAGCGATCCTAAAGGTTCTGCTACGGTTCTACAGCATCTCGCCCCAGTGGAGACTAACCAAGGTCTTATGTAGAGACTGTATGTGTGAACAGCTCTTGTTGTTCCCCACCAGGCAAGGACTTTGTCTGTACTGGCAACTGTATCTGATCCAACAGTTACGGGTTTACAGTTATATAGATATACAGTATATAGATATACAGAATAGAGTTATATAGATATACAGTATGTAGATATACAGTATAGAGTTATATAGATATACAGTATAGAGTTATACAGTATAGAGTTATACAGTATAGAGTTATATAGTTATACAGTATAGAGTTATACAGTATAGAGTTATACAGTATAGAGATATACAGTATAGAGTTATACAGTATAGAGTTATACAGTATAGAGTTATACAGTATATAGATATACAGTATAGAGTTATATAGTTATACAGTATAGAGTTATACAGTATAGAGTTATACAGTATAGAGTTATACATTATAGAGTTATACAGTATATAGTTATACAGTATAGAGTTATACAGTATATAGTTATACAGTATAGAGTTATACAGTATATAGTTATACAGTATAGAGTTATACAGTATATATTTATACAGTATAGAGTTATACAGTATATAGTTATACAGTATAGAGTTATACAGTATATAGTTATACAGTATAGAGTTATACAGTATATAGTTATACAGTATAGAGTTATACAGTATAGAGATATACAGTATAGAGTTATACAGTATAGAGTTATACAGTTATATAGTTATACAGTATAGAGTTATAGAGTTATACAGTATAGAGTTATACAGTATATAGTTATACAGATATACAGTATAGAGTTATATAGTTATACAGTATAGAGTTATAAAGTATAGAGTTATACAGTATATAGTTATACAGTATAGAGTCATACAGTATAGAGATATACAGTATAGAGTTATACAGTATAGAGATATATAGATATACAGTATAGAGTTATACAGTATACAGTTATATAGATATACAGTATAGAGTCATACAGTATAGAGATATACAGTATAGAGTTATACAGTATAGAGTTATATAGATATACAGTATAGAGTTATACAGTATACAGTTATATAGATATACAGTATAGAGTTATACAGTATAGAGTTATACAGTATAGAGATATATAGATATACAGTATAGAGTTATACAGTATAGAGTTATACAGTATAGAGATATATAGATATACAGTATAGAGTTATACAGTATAGAGTTATACAGTATACAGTTATATAGATATACAGTATAGAGTTATACAGTATAGAGTTATACAGTATAGAGATATATAGATATACAGTATAGAGTTATACAGTATACAGTTATATAGATATAAAGTATAGAGTTATACAGTATATAGTTATACAGTATAGAGTTATACCTTATATAGATATACAGTATAGAGTTATACAGTATAGAGTTATACAGTATAGAGTTATACCTTATAGAGTTATACAGTATAGAGTTATACAGTATAGAGTTATACAGTATATAGATATACAATATAGAGTTATACAGTATATAGTTATACAGTATAGAGTTATACCTTATATAGATATACAGTATAGAGTTATACAGTATAGAGTTATACAGTATAGAGTAGTTATACCTTATAGAGTTATACAGTATAGAGTTATACAGTATAGAGTTATACAGTATTGAGTTATACAGTATAGAGTTATACAGTATAGTTATACATTATACAGTATATAGTTATACAGTAGAGAGTTATACAGTATATAGTTAGTTATACAGTATACAGTTATACAGTATATAGTTAGTTATACAGTATACAGTTATACAGTATAGAGTTATACAGTATAGAGTTATAGAGTTATACAGTATAGAGTTATAGAGTTATACAGTATAGAGTTATATAGTTATACAGTATAGAGTTATACAGTATAGAGTTATACAGTATAGAGTTATACAGTTATACAGTATACAGTTATACAGTTATACAGTATATAGTTATACAGTATATAGTTATACAGTATATAGTTATACAGTATAGAGTTATACAGTATATAGTTATACAGTTATACAGTATATAGTTATACAGTATATAGTTATACAGTTATACAGTATATAGTTATACAGTATATAGTTATACAGTTATACAGTATAGAGTTATACAGTATAGAGTTATACAGTATACAGTTATACAGTATAGAGTTATACAGTATACAGTTATACAGTATAGAGTTATACAGTATATAGTTATACAGTATAGAGTTATACAGTATAGAGTTATAAAGTATAGAGTTATACAGTATAGAGTTATACAGTATATAGTTATACAGTATAGAGTTATACAGTATAGAGTTATATAGTTATACAGTATAGAGTTATACAGTATACAGTTATACAGTATAGAGTTATACAGTATAGAGTTATATAGTTATACAGTATATAGTTATACAGTATAGAGTTATACAGTATAGAGTTATACAGTATACAGTTATACAGTATAGAGTTATACAGTATAGAGTTATATAGTTATACAGTATAGAGTTATACAGTATAGAGTTATACAGTATAGAGTTATACAGTTATACAGTATACAGTTATACAGTTATACAGTATATAGTTATACAGTATATAGTTATACAGTTATACAGTATATAGTTATACAGTATATAGTTATACAGTTATACAGTATACAGTTATACAGTATATAGTTATACAGTATATAGTTATACAGTTATACAGTATATAGTTATACAGTATATAGTTATACAGTTATACAGTATACAGTTATACAGTTATACAGTATATAGTTATACAGTATACAGTTATACAGTATACAGTTATACAGTATATAGTTATACAGTATATAGTTATACAGTATACAGTTATACAGTATATAGTTATACAGTTATACAGTATACAGTTATACAGTTATACAGTATATAGTTATACAGTATACAGTTATACAGTTATACAGTTATACAGTATATAGTTATACAGTATACAGTTATACAGTATATAGTTATACAGTATATAGTTATACAGTATACAGTTATACAGTATATAGTTATACAGTTATACAGTTATACAGTATATAGTTATACAGTATACAGTTATACAGTTATACAGTTATACAGTATATAGTTATACAGTATACAGTTATCAGTGTACATTATACAATTATACAGTTATAAAGCATATAGTTCTAAAATATACAGTTGTACAGTATATAGTTATAAAGTACACAGTTATAAAACTTATAGTTATAAAGTACACAGTTGTACAGTATACAGTTATAAAATATACAGTTGCACAGTATACAGTTCTAAAATATACAGTTGTACAGTATATAGTTATAAAGTACACAGTTGTACAGTATACAGTTATAAAATATACAGTTGCACAGTATACAGTTCTAAAATATACAGTTGTACAGTATATAGTTATACAGTATACAGTTGTACAGTCCAAGTTACATTGCATTTGGAAAGTATTCAGACCCTTTGACTTTTTCCAAATGTTTTTAAGTTACAGCCTTATTCTGAAATGGATTGACGTTACGGTTTTCTTCCGTCGAAGGAGAGTCGGACCAAAATGCAGCGCGGTCATTTCCATACATGTTTATTGAACGACAAAAAACAAAAACAATACAAAACAACAAACGTAACGTGAAAACCTATACAGCCTATCTGGTGACTACAAACACAGAGACAGGAACAATCACCCACCAAACACTCAAAGAATATGGCTGCCTAAATATGGTTCCCAATCAGAGACAACGAGAATCACCTGCCTCTGATTGAGAACCGCCTCAGGCAACCATAGACTTTGCTAGAACACCCCACTAAGCCACAATCCCAAAACCTACGAAAAACCCCGATACACCAACACACCACAACATAAACCCATGTCACACCCTGGCCTGACCAAATAAATATAGAAAACACAACATACTAAGACCAGGGCGTGACAGAACCCCCCCCCCAAGGTGCGGACTCCCGGACGCACACCTAAACCCATAGGGGAGGGTCCGGGTGGGCGTCTGTCCACGGCTGTCTCCGGCTCGGGATGTGGACCCCACTCTAACCAAGTCTTAGTCCTCCTGTAACGCGTCCTATGATTGGCGACCCTCGCCGCCGACCTTGGCCTAATAACCCTCATCAAGGACCCCACTGGACTGAGGGGCAGCTCGGGACTGAGGTAGAAGCTCGGGACTGAGGGGAAGCTCGGGACTGAGGGGAAGCTCGGGACTGAGGGGTGGCTCGGGACTGAGGGGTAGCTCGGCACTGAGGGGAAGCTCAGTACTGAGAGAATGCCTAGTACCGAGATGAAGCCCAGTACTGAGAGGAAGCTCAGGCAGGTAGTAGGCTCTGGCAGATCCTGGCTGACTGGCGGATCCTGGCTGACTGGCGGATCTGGAAGATCCTGGCCGACTGGTGTATCCTGGCTGCTCTGGCAGCTCTGGCTGCTCCATGCTGACTGGCAGCTCTGGCTGCTCCATGCAGACTGGCAGCTCTGGCTGCTCCATGCAGACTGGCAGCTCTGGCTGCTCCATGCAGACTGGCAGCTCTGGCTGCTCCATGCAGACTGGCAGCTCTGGCTGCTCCATGCAGACTGGCAGCTCTGGCTGCTCCAT
>NW_025745169.1:1277336-1279836 GCF_021184085.1 Oncorhynchus gorbuscha
TCAATGGAACACTTTATTTCAAGATATGGGAGTTTATCAATGGAACTGTGGTATTTCAGTAGATATGGGAGTTTATCAATGGAACACTGTGGTATTTCAGTAGATATGGGAGTTTATCAATGGAACACTGTGGTATTTCAGTAGATGTGGGAGTTTATCAATGGAACACTGTGGTATTTCAGTAGATATGGGAGTTTATCAATGGAACACTGTGGTATTTCAGTAGATATGGGAGTTTATCAATGGAACACTGTGGTATTTCAGTAGATATGGGAGTTTATCAATGGAACACTGTGGTATTTCAGTAGATGTGGGAGTTTATCAATGGAACGCTGTGGTATTTCAGTAGATGTGGGAGTTTATCAATGGAACACTGTGGTATTTCAGTAGATGTGGGAGTTTATCAATGGAACACTGTGGTATTTCAGTAGATGTGGGAGTTTATCAATGGAACACTGTGGTATTTCAGTAGATGTGGGAGTTTATCAATGGAACACTGTGGTATTTCAGTAGATGTGGGAGTTTATCAATGGAACACTGTGGTATTTCAGTAGATGTGGGAGTTTATCAATGGAACACTGAGTAGATTATCAATGGAACACTGTGGTATTTCAGTAGATGTGGGAGTTTATCAATGGAACACTGTGGTATTTCAGTAGATGTGGGAGTTTATCAATGGAACACTGTGGTATTTCAGTAGATGTGGGAGTTTTTCAACATTTGACGTATTTTCTAATTCTTTGTGGATCTGTGTAATCTGAGGGAAATATGTGTCTCTAATATCGTCATACACTTGGCAGGAGGTTAGGAAGTGAAGCTCACTTTGTGGGCAGTGTGCATATAGTATTCTCTTGAGAGCCAGGTCTGCCTGCGGCAGCCTTTCTCAATAGCAAGGCTGTGCTCACTGAGTCTGTACATAGTCAAAGCTTTCCTTAAGTTTGGTCCTGTGTAGCTCAGTTGGTAGAGCATGGCGCTTGTAACGCCAGGGTAGTGGGTTCAATCCCCGGGACCACCCATACGTAGAATGTATGCACACATCACTGTAAGTCGCTTTGGATAAAAGCGTCTGCTAAATGGCATATATATATATATAAGTTTGGGTCAGTCACAGTGGTCAGGCATTCTGCTACTGTGTACTCTCTGTTTAGGGCCAAATCGCCCTCTGTCTCTGTCTCTCTCTCTCTCTGTCTGTCTCTCTATCTCTCTCTCTCCCCCTCTCTCTATCTCTCTCTCTCCCACTCTCTCTCTCTCTCCTCCTTGTTCTCTCGCTCCTGCAGATTACATGAATAAAGGTCTCATATGCCAAAACAGCAGTTTATTTCGGCCATGACTGTCCGTGTGGACAGTATAATGACATACCCCTTGATCCAACTCTGACCATGTCCGTTACATAAGGGTTACAGGACAATGATAGTGTCCATAACCATGATAATTGTGCTTACTAACCCAAAGGACAGTTGTGGGTCTACATGGGAATATACTGTATACTCAACATTTAGAATCACAACAAACACATCATTTGTAGACTTACTAGTCAAAGGGATTATGGTTTTCTGCTTTAAACTGCTTTATACACAGTGGTAGAATGACTGTAGCAAGACTTGCAGATGCATTATGGTGGAAAATAAGTATTTGGTCACCTACAAACAAGCAAGATTTCTGGCTCTCACAGACCTGTAACTTCTTCTTTAAGAGGCTCCTCTGTCCTCCACTCGTTACATGTATTAATGGCAAATACTTATTTTCCACCATAATTTGCAAATAAATTCATTCAAAATCCTACAATGTGATTTTCTGGATTTTTTTTCTTCTAATTTTGTCTGTCATGGTTGAAGTGTACATATGATGAAAACTACAGGCCTCTCTCATCTTTTTAAGTGGGAGAACTTGCACAATTGGTGGCTGGCTAAATACTTTTCTTTGGACCCATTGTAAATTCATTATAATCAGGATCTTGCTTGGCTGACATTTTTGTTATTTGTTGCTATTTGTCAATAAAAGCTCATGAATGAACAACTGTTAATGTCACGTTGTTTTGTGTTCTACTTGTGGCCCTGGTCGTCCTGGAAACAGAAATGATAGTCAGAAAAAAACATTGTTTTTTGCTCTCAAGACTGAAGGTTAAAAATCAAAAGAGAGAAAATGGTTCCTCAAAAAAAGAGGATGTGTCATTTTTAAAACCTCAGCGTTTGACACATTTTTTGCAGAAGAAAGTACAGAGAAAGTACTATGAGAAATATTACCTTTGGCACTGTTGAATAATTTAATAATTACATTTTCCTGTTCAATTGTATTGTTTGAACTAATAAAAAAAAACACAGATCTATCCAATAGTATTAACTCAGACTTCAAAGGGCTTTAGTCGAGTTAAAGCACTATTTCTCATTGTGATAAGGAATATGCTTAACTAGCTCAATCCACTTCCCCATTCATCCAGACAGACAGAGGGACCACCATAAATATTGAGTTTTTCATTGGCAATTAAAAATTAGAATTGGTC
>NW_025745169.1:1284836-1302336 GCF_021184085.1 Oncorhynchus gorbuscha
AGCCCGTCTGTATATTTAGATAATATAACATTGCTGTCTGTCTGTCTGTCTGTCTGTCTGTCTGTCTGTCTGTCTGTCTGTCTGTCTGTCTGTCTGTCTGTCTGTCTGTCTGTCTGTCTGCCTGCTGCCTGCCTGCCTGTCTGCCTGCCTGTCTGTCTGTCTGTCTGTCTGTCTGTCTGTCTGTCTGTCTGTCTGTCTGTCTGTCTGTCTGTCTGTCTGTCTGTCTGTGTCTGTCTGTCTGTCTGCCTGCCTGCCTGCCTGCCTGCCTGCCTGTCTGTCTGTCTGTCTGTCTGTCTGTCTGTCTGTCTGTCTGTCTGTCTGTCTGTCTGTCTGTCTGTCTGTCTGTAGATAATGTAATATTGGAGTCTGTCCGTCTGGGAAGAGATAGTGACTCAGATTATAAACGTATTCCGGGACAACAAAAAAACAAGCCCTTTTTAATCCGGGAACATGAGCATGGTGTAACATGTCGTGGAGAGTTGGTCTATGAGCTGGTTTCCCCAGGCACAGATTATACAACTATTCCTGGTTTAAATATCACTTTTTTTAACCCAGGAATGGTCTTAATCTGGGTCTGGAAAAAACAGGCTCACAGACAGCAGCCAAATGCTCCCAGAATGCAGTTTCCCTCCCTTGATATATAGACAGTTGAAGTCAGAAGTTTACATACACCTTAGCCAAATCCATTTATTAAACTCAGTTTTTCCACAGTTCCTGACATTTAATCCTAGTATAAATTCCCTCGTTTTAGGTCAGTTAGGGTCACCACTTTATGTTAAATGTCACGCCTGACCTTAGTTTTCTTTATTATTTTGGTTAGGTCAGGGTGTGACAAGGGTGGTTTGTGTAGTTTTTGGATTGTCTAGGTGTTTTTTGTATGTTTATGGGGTTTTTCTAGTCTAGGTGTCTTTATGTCTATGTCTAGTTATGGGATTGTGGTTAGAGTAGTACTCTAGGTAAGTCTATGGTTGCTTAATAATATATGCCATTTAGCAGACGCTTTTATCCAAAGCGACTTACAGTCATGTGTGCATACATTCTACGTATGGGTGGTCCCGGGATCGAACCCACTACCCTGGCATTACAAGCGCCATGCTCTACCAACTGAGCTACAGAAGGACCAGATTGGTTCTCAATCAGAGGCAGCTGTTTATTGTTGTCTCTGATTGGGGACCATATTTAGGTAGCCATATTCCTTAGATAGTTTGTGGGTTGTTTATTTTATGTTTAGTTGCCTGTTCGTTTTGTTGTTTTGTATAGTTTCAGTGTTCGTTCTTTTCATTAAAGCAGTTGTGTACTACTTAACACGTTGCGCCTTGGTCTCCTCATTATGACGACCGGGACATTAAGAATGTGAAATGTCAGAATAATAATAATTTATTTCAGCTTTTATTTGTTTCATCACATTCCCAGTGGGTCAGAAGTTTACATACACTCAATTAGTATTTGGTAGCATTGCCTTTAAATTGTTTAACTTGGGTCAAACATTTTGGCTAGCCTTCCACAAGCTTCCCACCATAAATTGGGTGAATTTTGGCCCATTCCTCATGACAGAGCTGATGTAACTGAGTCAGGTTTGTAGGCCTCCTTGCTCGCACACACTTTGTCAGTTCTGCCCACAAATGTTCTATGGGGTTGAGGTCAGGGCTTTGTGATGGCCATTTTGCCACAACTTTGGAAGTATGCTTGGGATCATTGTCCATTTGCAAGACCCATTTGCGACCAAGCTTTAACTTCCTGACTGATGTCTTGAGATGTTGCATCAATATATCCACATAGTTTCCTTTCCTCATAATGCCATATATTTTGTGAAGTGCACAAGTCCCTCCTACAGCAAAGCACCCCCACAACATGATGCTGCCACCCCGTGCTTCACGGTTGGGATGGTGTTCTTCGGCTTGCAATCCTCCCCCTTTTTCCTCCAAACATAACGATGGTCATTATGGCCAAACAGTTCTATTTTTGTTTCATCAGACCAGACGACATTTCTCCAAAATGTACGATCTTTGTCCCCATGTGCAGTTGCGAACCATAGGCTGTTTTTTTTTATGGCGGTTTTGGAGCAGTGGCTTCTTCCTTGTTGAGTGGCCTTTCAGGTTATGTCGATGTAGGACTTATTTTTACTGTGGATATAAATAGTTTTGTACCTGTTTCCTCTAGCATCTTCACAAGGTCCATTGCTGTTGATCAACACTAGTGGGACTCTGACTAATCCACAGCGCTATGTGTTCAGTACCTCCGAGGCCAAGGCAACGTGAAGCCCTCTGGTGTATCTATACCACACAGTAACACACAGACACATTCAACACATTTTGGACTGCTTACTCCATCAGGATATTGACTAAATATCTCATGTTGGTTTAAGTGTTACGACTGTAAAAAAAAAGGTAAACCTCCACACGTGTATTATAGACTACGCAGGGATGCTGCTCAGCATGAGGCGGTGCGAGTGGATCGGTGGTTTGTGACGAAGACGTGTCACTGTGAGGATGACTGTGGTGACGTGCAGCAGGATTGGTTGTACAGTGTGACAGTGTAACAGGTCTGGAACAGTTCTCAGTGTGACATCTCTGATCAGCTCTATCAGCTCTATCAGCTCTATCAGCTCCTCACAGCCCTGCTGTTGGTTCGCAGACATTCTCAGTGGTTTCAGTTAGTCAGGTCCTTCCTGTTGCCTAGCTACACCCCCCCCCCCCCCAAATGACACCCTATTTCCTATGGGGGCCCTGGTCTAAAGTAGTGCACTATGTAGGGAATAAGGTGCCATAGGGCCCTGGTCTAAAGTAGTGCACTATGTAGGGAATAAGGTGCCATAGGGCCCTGGTCTAAAGTAGTGCACTATGTAGGGAATAAGGTGCCATAGGGCCCTGGTCTAAAGTAGTGCACTATGTAGGAATAAGGTGCCATAGGGCCCTGGTCTAAAGTAGTGCACTATGTAGGGAATAAGGTGCCATAGGGCCCTGGTCTAAAGTAGTGCACTATGTAGGGAATAAGGTGCCATAGGGCCCTGGTCTAAAGTAGTGCACTATGTGCATAGGGCCCTGGTCTAAAGTAGTGCACTATGTAGGGAATAAGGTGCCATAGGGCCCTGGTCTAAAGTAGTGCACTATGTAGGGAATAAGGTGCCATAGGGCCCTGGTCTAAAGTAGTGCACTATGTAGGGAATAAGGTGCCATAGGGCCCTGGTCTAAAGTAGTGCACTATGTAGGGAATAAGGTGCCATAGGGCCCTGGTCTAAAGTAGTGCACTATGTAGGAATAAGGTGCCATAGGGCCCTGGTCTAAAGTAGTGCACTATGTAGGGAATAAGGTGCCATAGGGCCCTGGTCTAAAGTAGTGCACTATGTAGGGAATAAGGTGCCATAGGGCCCTGGTCTAAAGTAGTGCACTATGTAGGGAATAAGGTGCCATAGGGCCCTGGTCTAAAGTAGTGCACTATGTAGGGAATAAGGTGCCATAGGGCCCTGGTCTAAAGTAGTGCACTATGTAGGGAATAAGGTGCCATAGGGCCCTGGTCTAAAGTAGTGCACTATGTAGGGAATAGGGTGCCATTCGGGACCCCATCCCTAGCCAACAGTTGTCATTCTGACAGGAAGTGTGTTGAGAGAGATCAATGCCCCTCCAGACACGCCTCGGTACACCACCAAACCCAGACTTCTAACTGTCATCCTGAACCTGCTGACAGACATAGATATGCAGGTTTGACGTTTATTGGGATGAGTCTTGTCCTGGAGGCAGAAATGATTGATTTCCGCGAAGTGGGCCAGCTGCAAAGGCTCTTATTATAAAATTAACTAAAAACATTGTGGTATACATTTAAGGCATTAGGAGTGTGGTTAGGGTTAGACATTAGGGGTAGCAGTGTGGTTAGGGTTAGACATTAGGGGTAGCAGTATGGTTAGGGTTAGGGTTAGGCATTAAGGGTAGCAATGTGGTTAGGGTTAGGCATTAGGGTTAGTGTGGTTAGGGTTAGGGTTAGGCATTAGGTTAGGGTTAGGCATTTAGGCATTAGGGTTAGCAGTGTGGTTAGGGTTAGGGTTAGGCATTAGGGGTAGCAATGTGGTTAGGTTTAGGCATTAGGGGTAGCAGTGTGGTTAGGTTACGGTTAGGCATTAGGGGTAGCAGTGTGGTTAGGTTTAGGGTTAGGCATTAGGGGTAGCAGTGTGGTTAGGGTTAGGGTTAGGGTTAGGCATTAGGGGTAGCAGTGTGGTTAGGTTTAGGCATTAGGGGTAGCAGTGTGGTTAAGGTTAGGCATTAGGGGTAGCAGTGTGGTTAGGTTTAGGCATTAGGGGTAGCAGTGTGGTTAGGTTAGGTTAGGCATTAGGGGTAGCAGTGTGGTTAGGTTTAGGCATTAGGGGTAGCAGTGTGGTTAAGGTTAGGGTTAGGCATTAGGGGTAGCAGTGTGGTTAGGTTTAGGCATTAGGGGTAGCAGTGTGGTTAGGTTAAGGTTAGGCATTAGGGGTAGCAGTGTGGTTAAGGTTAGGGTTAGGCATTAGGGTTAGCAGTGTGGTTAAGGTTAGGGTTAGGCATTAGGGGTAGCAGTGTGGTTAGGGTTAGGCATTAGGGGTAGCAGTGTGGTTAAGGTTAGGGTTAGGCATTAGGGGTAGTAGTGTGGTTAAGGTTAGGGTTAGGCATTAGGGGTAGCAGTGTGGTTAGGGTTAGGTTAGGGTTAGGGTTAGGGTTAGGCATTAGGGGTAGCAGTGTGGTTAGGGTTAGGTTAGGGTTAGGCATTAGGGTAGCAGTGTGTTAGGGTTAGGGTTAGGGGTAGCAGTGTGGTTAGGGTTAGGGTTAGGGTTAGGGTTAGGGGGTTAGGGTTAGGGTTAGGGTAGGTGTTAGGGTTAGGGTTAGGCATTAGGGGTAGCAGTGTGGTTAGGGTTAGGTTAGGGTTAGGCATTAGGGGTAGCAGTGTGGTTAAGGTTAGGGTTAGACATTAGGGGTAGCAGTGTGGTTAGGGTTAGGTTAGGGTTAGGCATTAGGGTTGGTTAGGGTTAGGGTTAGGCATTAGGGGTAGCAGTGTGGTTAGGGTTAGGCATTAGGGGTAGCAGTGTGGTTAGGTTAGGGTTAGGCATTAGGGTAGCAGTGTGGTTAGGTTAGGGTTAGGCATTAGGGGTAGCAGTGTGGTTAGGGTTAGGGTTAGGCATTAGGGGTAGCAGTGTGGTTAAGGTTAGGGTTAGGCATTAGGGGTAGCAGTGTGGTTAAGGTTAGGGTTAGGCATTAGGGGTAGCAGTGTGGTTAGGGTTAGGGTTAGGCATTAGGGGTAGCAGTGTGGTTAGGGTTAGGCATTAGGGGTAGCAGTGTGGTTAAGGTTAGGGTTAGGCATTAAGGGTAGTAGTGTGGTTAAGGTTAGGGTTAGGCATTAGGGGTAGCAGTGTGGTTAGGGTGGTTAGGGTTAGGGTTAGGGTTAGGGTTAGGGTTAGGGTTAGGGTTAGGGTTAGGGTTAGGGTTAGGGTTAGGGTTAGGCATTAGGGGTAGCAGTGTGGTTAGGGTTAGAGTTAGGGTTAGGCATTAAGGGTAGTAGTGTGGTTAAGGTTAGGGTTAGACATTAGGGGTAGCAGTGTGGTTAGGGTTAGGGTTAGGGTTAGGGTTAGGGTTAGGGTTAGGGTTAGGCATTAGGGGTAGCAGTGTGGTTAGGGTTAGGCATTAGGGGTAGCAGTGTGGTTAGGGTTAGGGTTAGACATTAGGGGTAGCAGTGTGGTTAGGGTTAGAGTTAGGGTTAGACATTAGGGGTAGCAGTGTGGTTAGGGTTAGGGTTAGGCATTAGGGGTAGCAGTGTTAGGGTTTGGTTTAAAATCCGATGTTATGACTTTGTGGCTGTGCCAATTTGTTATCACTCTGTAGAGCTTTGTCCAGAACTAGATTAATGACGAAATGCTGACCTGCCATAGATATACTAAAGGATGATGTGTTATCGCTTGGTTATTTGATTATACTAAGTGGGTTTTGATGACAACTCTTAGGGTGTCTCTTATTTGCCTTTTATCTGTTAGTGATATAATTTACAGGACATTATATAACTAGCCTAGCATAGTGATATAATTAACAGGATATTACATCACTAGCCTAGCATAGTAATATAATTTACAGGATATTATATCACTAGCCTAGCATAGTAATATAGTCAACAGGACATTATATAACTAGCCTAGCATAGTGATATAATCAACAGGACATTATATAACTAGCCTAGCATAGTGATATAATCAACAGGATATTACATCACTAGCCTAGCATAGTAATATAGTCAACAGGACATTATATAACTAGCCTAGCATAGTGATATAATCAACAGGATATTACATCACTAGCCTAGCATAGTAATATAGTCAACAGGACATTATATAACTAGCCTAGCATAGTGATATAATTAACAGGATATTATATCACTAGCCTAGCATAGTAATATAATCAACAGGACATTATATAACTAGCCTAGCATAGTGATATAATTAACAGGATATTACATCACTAGCCTAGTATAGTGATATAATTAACAGGACATTATATAACTAGCCTAGCATAGTGATATAATCAACAGGACATTATATCACTAAAATAGCATAGTGACATAATCAACAGGACCCAGAGAAGGACACTTCTACAACAGAGCATACAGTGCTAACAGGCTAACACTAGCATAGCATAGTGATATAATCAACAGGACCCAGAGAAGGACACTTCTACAACAGAGCATACAGTGCTAACGTAGCTGTCTAGCTATGCTAACACTAGCATAGCATAGTGATATAATCAACAGGACCCAGGGAAGGACACTTCTACAACAGAGCATACAACAACTAACAAGCTAATAGTCTTGCATTAGCTAAAGGCTTACATTGACCACCCTTCATAAGTTTCTCTAAGTTTCTTCCTAGGTTCCCTGCCTTCCTAGGGAGTTTTTCCTAGCCACCGTGCTTCTACATCTGCATTGCTTGCTGTTTGGGGTTTTAAGCTGGGATTCTGTATAGCACTTTGTGACATCAGCTGATGTAAAAGGGCTTTATAGGGCTATATCGTAAAAATGTATGAAAATGTTTTTGGTCTTAATTTAAGCGCAATGTTTAGCAGTTCTGTTTAAAATCAGATTTTAACAAGAGTAATGGTAGAAATGGGTGGGTTTTTTGACTTACGCTAGCCTAGCCCAGGCTGTTAGCGGATCTGTCTTGTCATGGCATTACAATGAATTGCTGAGCTAACACTAGCTTAGCCCAAGCTCTTAGCATAGCCGTCTAGTCATGGCATTACAATGAACTGCTTAGCTAACATTAGCTTAGCCCAAGCTCTTAGCGTAGCTGTCTAGTCATAGCATTATAATGAACTGCTTAGCTAACTCTAGCCTAGCCCAAGCTCTTAGCGTAGCTGTCTAGTCATAGCATTACAATGAACTGCTTAGCTAACACTAGCTTAGCCCAAGCTCTTAGTGTAGCTGTCTAGTCATATCATTATAATGAACTGCTTAGCTAACTCTAGCCTAGCCCAAGCTCTTAGTGTAGCTGTCTAGTCATAGCATTATAATGAACTGCTTAGCTAACTCTAGACTAGCCTAGCCCAGGCTCTTAGTGTAGCTGTCTAGTCATAGAATTATAATGAACTGCTTAGCTACCTCTAGACTAGCCCAGGCTCTTAGCGTAGCTGTCTAGTCATAGCATTATAATGAACTGCTTAGCTAACACTAGCCTAGCCTAGCCAGGGCTCTTAGCGTAGCTGTCTAGTCATAGCATTATAATGAACTGCTAAGCTAACTCTAGACTAGCCTAGCCCAGGCTCTTAGTGTAGCTGTCTAGTCATAGCATTATAATGAACTGCTTAGCTACCTCTAGACTAGCCCAGGCTCTTAGCGTAGCTGTCTAGTCATAGCATTATAATGAACTGCTTAGCTAACACTAGCCTAGCCTAGCCAGGGCTCTTAGCGTAGCTGTCTAGTCATAGCATTATAATGAACTGCTTAGCTAACACTAGCCTAGCCTAGCCAGGGCTCTTAGCGTAGCTGTCTAGTCATAGCATTATAATGAACTGCTAGCTAACACTAGCCTAGCCTAGCCAGGGCTCTTAGCGTAGCTGTCTAGTCATAGCATTATAATGAACTGCTAGCTAACACTAGCCTAGCCTAGCCAGGTCTCTTAGTGTAGCTGTCTAGTCATAGCATTACAATGAACTGCTTAGCTAACCCTAGCCTAGCCAGGGCTCTTAGCGTAGCTGTCTAATCATGGCATTACAATTACCTTCTTGCCTGGCTGTGTTTAGTACTGTGTACTTGTTTAGCGTCTAGCTAATTACATATTTGTTGTCATTAGTCCAAGGTTGCTGACACTGGGAATGCTGTGGCTGGTTGCGAGGAGGCTAAATGAGTTTGTTTACCTCAAGGGGAGACGGGTGACAGCCTATTAGCTGTCATAATTACATTAGCTTAGCATTAGCCTCACTGGGTATTAGCTTATCCGTAGCAGTGTAAACATTTAAGTTGTGTCGCTATCTGACAAGGATGTTGGCCCTACTGTACGTGACTGACTAGGTTTCAAACCCCGGCCTCCTGTGTGCATCAAGACTGTGTTAGACCGTTGAGCTAAAGCCTACATGCTTCATATAATTAGCTTAGCCACTGTGTAGACAGTAAATCAGAGATGATGGCTGGGCCCTCATTCACAAATGGTGTGCTGCTGTGTGTAGGCCACATGTTGTTGCTTGGATTGAATAAAGGTCAGAGGGTTGATGCTAACATTACTAACCCTGTTGATATTCCATCCATCCATCCATCCATCCATCCAACCATCCATCCATCCATCCATCCATCCATCCATCCATCCATCCACAAGGCTGAACTATTTTCTTCTCGCCCTTCATTCTTTTTGTGCTCAGCCTGCTCTTTGACCTTGTGCTAATTTTAAAATGGCTGACCTCCGATGGCGGATCACCACAAGTGCTGCAGCATGACGGCAGAAGTTAAAGGTCAGGGGTCACCATTTGATTGTCCTCCCAGCAGGAAGTCTGGTTGACATTTGAAGGCGTGTGTGTGCGTGTGTGTGTGTGTGTATACATGTGTTTCCTAGCGACCCATTCTACAGCGCCACCGTGGTAGCTATCTATTGAAGCGTACTATAATCGTTACTGAAATAACTCTTGTTACATGACATGCCTTGTTTTGTCCAGATATATGAAGGAATCGTTGAAGAACAGCAGGTGTGAATGTGTTGGTTGTTATCCTCGTTTGGTGATTGGTTGTTAATTGTGAATTGGTTGTTATCCTCGTTGTGATTGGTGAATGTGTTGGTTGTTATCCTCGTTGTGATTGGTGAATGTGTTGGTTGTTATCCTTGTTGTGATTGGTGAATGTGTTGGTTGTTATCCTCGTTGTGATTGGTGAATGTGTTGGTTGTTATCCTCGTTGTGATTGGTGAATGTGTTGGTTGTTATCCTCGTTGTGATTGGTGAATGTGTTGGTTGTTATCCTCGTTGTGATTGGTGAATGTGGTGGTTGTTATCCTCGTTGTGATTGGTGTGAATGTGGTGGTTGTTATCCTCGTTGTGATTGGTGAATGTGTTGGTTGTTATCCTCGTTGTTATTGGTGAATGTGGTGGTTGTTATCCTCGTTGTGATTGGTGAATGTGTTGGTTGTTATCCTCGTTGTGATTGGTGAATGTGGTGGTTGTTATCCTCGTTGTGATTGGTGAATGTGGTGGTTGTTATCCTCGTTGTGATTGGTGAATGTGGTGGTTGTTATCCTCGTTGTGATTGGTGAATGTGTTGGTTGTTATCCTCGTTGTGATTGGTGAATGTGTTGGTTGTTATCCTCGTTGTGATTGGTGAATGTGTTGGTTGTTATCCTCGTTGTGATTGGTGAATGTGGTGGTTGTTATCCTCGTTGTGATTGGTGAATGTGTTGGTTGTTATCCTCGTTGTGATTGGTGAATGTGGTGGTTGTTATCGTTGTGATTGGTGAATGTGGTGGTTGTTATCCTCGTTGTGATTGGTGAATGTGGTGGTTGTTATCCTCGTTGTGATTGGTGAATGTGTTGGTTGTTATCCTCGTTGTGATTGGTGAATGTGTTGGTTGTTATCCTCGTTGTGATTGGTGAATGTGTTGGTTGTTATCCTCGTTGTGATTGGTGAATGTGTTGGTTGTTATCCTCGTTGTGATTGGTGAATGTGTTGGTTGTTATCCTTGTTGTGATTGGTGAATGTGTTGGTTGTTATCCTCGTTGTGATTGGATGGGAGTATGTCTAGACAAAGAGGACAGAGAAGTAGACCATGTGAACAAGGGGATCATTTACTGAAATATATAACGGTTCAAATCCTCGTCTTTCTGAGACCGGACGGCTGGACTGACGGACTGACTGCCTGACTGACTGGCTAACTGACTGGCTGACCTGACTGACTGACTGACTGACTGACTGACTGACTGACTGACCAGCCGGACTGACTGGCTGACTGACTGACTGACTGAGGGAGTGACTGACTGGCTAACTGACTGACTGACCGCCCGGACTGAGTGACTGACTGACCGCCCGGACTGACTGACTGGCTAACTGACTGACTGACTGACTGACTGACCAGCCGGACTGATTGGCTAACTGACTGACTGACTGACTGGCTGACTGGCTAACTGACTGACTGACTGACTGACTGACTGACTGACTGGCTAACTGACTGACTGACTGACTGGCTGACCAGCCCAGACTGACTGGCTAACTGACTGACTGAGGGAGTGACTGACTGGCTAACTGACTGACTGACCGACCGCCCGGACTGAGTGACTGACTGACCGCCCGGACTGACTGACCGGCTAACTGACTAACTGACTGGCTAACTGACTGACTGACTGACTGGATAACTGACTGACCTGCCCGGACTGACTGACCTGCCCGGACTGACTGACTGACTGACCGGACTGACTGACTGGCTAACTGACTGACTGGCTAACTGACTGACCTGCCTGGACTGACTGGCTAACTGACTGACCTGCCCGGACTGACTGGCTAATTGACTGACCTGCCCGGACTGACTGTGTGTTACCCTGTCCCTGTGTCTACACAATAAAAGGTGTGTGTGTGTGTTACCCTGTACCTGTGTCTACACAATAAATGTGTGTGTGTGTGTTACCCTGTCCCTGTGTCTACACAATAAAAGGTGTGTGTGTGTGTGTGTGTTACCCTGTCCCTGTGTCTACACAATAAAAGGTGTGTGTGTGTGTGTGTTACCCAGTCCCTGTGTCTACACAATAAAAGGTGTGTGCGTCTGTGTGTGTGTGTGTGTGTGTGTGTGTGTGTGTGTGTGTGTGTGTGTGTGTGTGTGTGTGTGTGTGTGTGTGTGTGTGTGTGTGTGTGTGTGTGTGTGTGTGTGTGTGTGTGTGTGTGTGTGTGTGTGTGTGTGTGTGTGTGTGTGTGTGTTACCCTGTCCCTGTGTCTACACAATAAAAGGTGTGTGTGTGTGTGTTTGTCTGTGTGTGTGTGTGTGTGTCTGTGTGTGTGTGTGTGTTTGTCTGTGTGTGTGTGTCTGTGTGTGTGTGTGTCTGTGTGTGTTTGTCTGTGTGTGTGTGTCTGTGTGTGTGTGTGTGTCTGTGTGTGTGTTTGTCTGTGTGTGGGTGTGTGTTACCCTGTCCCTGTGTCTACACAATAAAAGGTGTGTGTCTGTGTGTGTGTGTCTGTGTGTGTGTTTGTCTGTGTGTGTGTTTGTCTGTGTGTGTGTGTGTTTGTCTGTGTCTGTGTGTGTGTGTGTCTGTATGTGTGTGTGTCTGTGTGTGTGTGTCTGTGTGTGTGTGTGTGTGTCTGTGTGTGTGTCTGTGTGTGTGTGTGTCTGTGTGTGTGTTTGTCTGTGTGTGTGTTTGTCTGTCTGTGTGTGTGTGTTACCCTGTATGCGTCTCCTCCCTTTAAAGGTGTGTTATACCACAGAACAGTCAGCAGCGAAGGAGAGCCCGTCCAGCCGACACAATCACATTACTCAGGTTGGTCGCCAAACACTGTATTTTTTTCCTCATTGGATACATAAGAAATGTTTTCAATATACAACATAATGCAGTCTTATACAGAGAGGCGTTTGCCAAGATGATAATCAGAGCATCATTGTTGCCGGAGGAAGCTCCCGTATTCTGTGTGATTGAATGGTATCTGATGGAGAGGGGAAATAGACAGAGAATATGACAACAAGACAAGAGAGAGAGAGAGAGAGAGAGAGAGAGAGAGAGAGAGAGAGAGAGAGAGAGAGAGAGAGAGAGAGAGAGAGAGAGAGAGAGAGAGAGAGAGAGAGAATAATACCCTCTCTCCTTCTGTCTCTCTCCCCCTCTCTCCTTCTGCCTCTCTCCTTCTGCCTCTCTCCCCCTCTCTCCTTCTGCCTCTCTCCTTCTGCCTCTCTCCTTCTGCCTCTCTCCTTCTGCCTCTCTCCCTCTGCCTCTCTCCCCCTGCCTCTCTCCTTCTGCCTCTCTCCCTCTGCCTCTCTCCTTCTGCCTCTCTCCTTCTGCCTCTCTCCTTCTGCCTCTCTCCCTCTGCCTCTCTCCCTCTGCCTCTCTCCTTCTGCCTCTCTCCTTCTGCCTCTCTCCTTCTGCCTCTCTCCCCCTCTCTCTCCTTCTGCCTCTCTCCTTCTGCCTCTCTCCCCCTCTCTCTCCTTCTGCCTCTCTCCTTCTGCCTCTCTCCTTCTGCCTCTCTCCTTCTGCCTCTCTCCTTCTGCCTCTCTCCCTCTGCCTCTCTCCCCCTGCCTCTCTCCTTCTGCCTCTCTCCCCCTCTCTCTCCTTCTGCCTCTCTCCTTCTGCCTCTCTCCCCCTCTCTCTCCCTCTGCCTCTCTCCTTCTGCCTCTCTCCCTCTGCCTCTCTCCTTCTGCCTCTCTCCTTCTGCCTCTCTCCTTCTGTCTCTCTCCTTCTGCCTCTCTCCTTCTGCCTCTCTCCTTCTGCCTCTCTCCCTCTGCCTCTCTCCTTCTGCCTCTCTCCCTCTGCCTCTCTCCTTCTGCCTCTCTCCTTCTGCCTCTCTCCCTCTCCCTCTCTCCTTCTGCCTCTCTCCCCCTCTGCCTCTCTCTCCCTCTCCCTCTCTCCCTCTCCCTCTCTCCTTCTGCCTCTCTCCCCCTCTGCCTCTCTCTCCCTCTCCCTCTCTCCCTCTGCCTCTCTCCTTCTGCCTCTCTCCTTCTGCCTCTCTCCCTCTGCCTCTCTCCCCCTGCCTCTTTCCTTCTGCCTCTCTCCCTCTGTCTCTCTCCCTCTGCCTCTCCCTCTGCCTCTCCCTCTGCCTCTCTCCCTCTGTCTCTCTCCCTCTGCCTCTCCCTCTGCCTCTCCCTCTGCCTCTCTCCTTCTCCCTCTCTCCCCCTGCCTCTCTCCCTCTGCCTCTCCCTCACAGCTCTCCTGCTCCTATCTCCCAGACAAACGGACAGATAGGCAGGCAGGCACATTCAGTGTGTCTAGAGCACATAGAACAGAGCAGAATAGAAAAGAGAAGAACAGAGCAGAATAGAAAAGAGATTAGCAAAAAGAGAAGAACAGAGCAGAACAGAACAGAGCAGAGCAGAATAGAGCAGTGCCTGGTACTTCCAGACACAAAAACTGTCACATTTACATTCTAATTCTCTCTCTCTCTCCCCTCTTTATATCTCTTTTCCTCTCTCTCTCTCTCCCACTCCCTCTGTGCTCTCTCTCTCTCTCTCCCTCTGTGCTCTCTCTCTCTCTCTCTCTCTCTCTCTCTCTCTCTCTCTCTCTCTCTCTCTCTCTCTCTCTCTCCCTCTGTGTTCTCTCTCTCTTTCTCTCCCACTCCCTCTGTGCTCTCTCTCTCTTTCTCTCCCTCTCCTCTGTGCTCTCTCTCTCTCTCTCTCTCTCTCTCTCTCTCTTTCTCTCCCATTCCCTCTGTGCTCTCTCTCTCTCTCTCTCTCTCTCTCTCTCTCTCTCTCTCTCTCTCTCTCTCTCTCTCTCTCTCTCTCTCTCCCTCCCACTCCCTCTGCTCTCTCTCCCACTCCACTCTCTCTCTCTCTCTCTCTCTCTCTCTCTCTCTCTCTCTCTCTCTCTCTCTCTCCCTCTCCCTCTGTGCTCTCTCTCTCTCTCTCTCTCTCTCTCTCTCTCTCTCTCTCTCTCTCTCTCTCTCTCTCTCTCTCTCTCTCTGTGCTCTCTCTCTCCTCTCTCCCTCTGTGCTCTCTCTCTCTCTCTCTCTCTCTCTGTGCTCTCTCTCTCTCTCTCTCTGTCTCTCTCTCCCTCTGTGCTCTCTCTCTCTCTCTCTCCCACCCTCTGTGCTCTCTCTCTCTCTCTCTCTCTCTCTCTCTCTCTCTCTCTCTCCCTCTCCTCTGTCTCTCTCTCTCTCTCTCTCTCTCCCACTCCTCTCTCTCTCTCTCTCTCTCTCTCTCTCTCTCTCTCTCTCTCTCTCTCTCCCTCTGTGCTCTCTCTCTCTCTCTCTCTCTCTCTCTCTCTCCCTCTGTGCTCTCTCTCTCTCTCTCTCTCTCTCTCTCTCTCTCTCTCTCTCCCACTCCCTCTGTGCTCTCTCTCTCTCTCTCTCACCCTCTGTGCTCTCTCTCTCCCTCTGTGCTCTCTCTCTCTCTCTCTCCCACTCCCTCTGTGCTCTCTCTCTCTCTCTCTCTCTCTCTCCCTCTGTGCTCTCTCTCTCTCTCTCTCTCTCTGTGCTCTCTCTCTCTCTCTCCCACCCTCTGTGCTCTCTCTCCCTCTCTCTCTCTCTCTCTCTCTCTCCCACTCCCTCTGTGCTCTCTCTCTCTCTCCCACTCCCTCTGTTCTCTCTCTCTCTCTCTCTCTCTCTCTCTCTCTCTCTCTCTCTCTCTCTCTCTCTCTCTCTCTCTCTCTCTCTCTCTCTCTCTCTCTCTCTCTCTCTCTCTCTCTCTCTCCCACTCCCTCTGTGCTCTCTCTCTCTCTCTCTCTCTCCCACTCCCTCTGTGCTCTCTCTCTCTCTCTCTCTCTCCCTCTGTGCTCTCTCTCTCTCCATCTCTCTCTCCCACTCCCTCTGTGCTCTCTCTCTCTCTCTCTCTTTCTCTCCCACTCCCTCTGTGCTCTCTCTCTCTCACCCTCTGTGCTCTCTCTCTCCCTCTGTGCTCTCTCTCTCTCTCTCCCACTCCCTCTGTGCTCTCTCTCTCTCTCCCTCTGTGCTCTCTCTCTGTCTCTCTCTCACTCCCACTCCCTCTGTGCTCTCTCTCTCTCTCTCTCTCTCTCTCTCTCTCTCTCTCTCTCTCTCTCTCTCTCTCCTCTAAACTCCATTGAACCTGAAATCCCTCTGTGCTCTCTCTCTCTCTCTTTCTCCCCACTCCCTCTGTGCTCTCTCTCTCACCCTCTGTGCTCTCTCCTCCCTCTGTGCTCTCTCTCTCTCTCTCTCTTCTCTCCTCACTCCCCTCTGTGCTCTCTCTCTCTCTCTCTCTCTCTCTCTCTCTCTCTCTCTCTCTCTCTCTCTCTCTCTCTCTCTCTCTCTCTCTCTCTCTTTCTCTCCCACTCCCTCTGTGCTCTCTCTCTCTCTCTCCCCACTCCCTCTGTGCTCTCTCTCTCTCTCTCACCCTCTGTGCTCTCTCTCTCTCTCTCTCTCTCTCTCTCTCTCTCTCTCTCTCCCACTCTCCTCTCTCTCTCCCACTCCCTCTGTGCTCTCTCTCTCTCTCTCTCTCCCCTCTGTGCTCTCTCTCTCTCCATCTCTCTCTCCCACACCCTCTGTGCTCTCTCTCTCTCTTTTCTCTCCACTCCCTCTGTGCTCTCTCTCTCTTTTCCCCTCTGTGCTCTTCCTCCCTGTGCTCTCTCTCTCTTCTCTCCCTTTCTGTGCTCTCTCTCTCTCCTCTCTCTCTCACTCTGTTTCTCTCTATGTCCCTCTCTCTTCACTGTCTCTCCAGCTATGCTCTCTCTCCTCCTCTCTTCACTGTGTTGACAGCCTGATGCTGACCCAGTAAACCTTCCATTGAACCTGAAATCCGCCTGGATTCGCTGTCTGTGTAGTCACGTGACCACTCCTCCAGACACACCCCCGCTTCCCAAAGATGCATGTATCTTCCCTCCTCACATCGCATGGAACTCGGCTGATGTCTCTCTCTTCCCGAAAGGATCTCCTCCCGCCAAACGCTCTGCTACACTGTTGGATCCTGGGAGGAGGAGGATCTGGTCAACACAGGACAGGGAACAGAACAACAGGACAATAAGGATCATGATTGGTGATAGAATGAGAATGCGGGGAACTCTCAGGAAATTACTCTGGTCTTCAGCGTGACTGTTTCTCTGGCACTGCGACTGAGAGTCAGAAGATTTGACTTGCTTTTCCTCTTCCTTCCTGTTTGTCCCGTCCCTTTCTCTCCCTTTCAGACAGGCAGTATGTCCCCTCTGTGTTTCAGACAGGCAGTATGTCCCCTGATCTTCACTGTGTTTCAGACAGGCAGTGTCCCCTCTCTTCACTGTGTTGACAGCCTGATGCTACAGTAGTAGTATGAAGAGTGGACAGCCTGGTGCTACTGTAGTAGTATGAAGAGTGGACAGCCTGGTGCTACTGTAGTAGTATGAAGAGTGGACAGCCTGATGCTACTGTAGTAGTATGAAGAGTGGACAGCCTGGTGCTACTGTAGTAGTATGAAGAGTGGACAGCCTGATGCTACTGTAGTAGTATGAGAGTGGGTGTGGTGGTTTGGGCAGCCTGATGCTACTGTAGTAGTATGAGAGTGGGTGTGGTGGTTTGGGCAGCCTGGTGCTACTGTAGTAGTATGAAGAGTGGACAGCCTGATGCTACTGTAGTAGTATGAGAGTGGGTGTGGTGGTTTGGGCAGCCTGATGCTACTGTAGTAGTATGAGAGTGGGTGTGGTGGTTTGGGCAGCCTGGTGCTACTGTAGTAGTATGAAGAGTGGACAGCCTGATGCTACTGTAGTAGTATGAGAGTGGGTGTGGTGGTTTGGGCAGCCTGATGCTACTGTAGTAGTATGAGAGTGGGTGTGGTGGTTTGGGCAGCCTGATGCTACTGTAGTAGTATGAAGAGTGGGCAGCCTGATGCTACAGTAGTAGTATGAAGAGTGGACAGCCTGATGCTACAGTAGTAGTATGAAGAGTGGACAGCCTGATGCTACAGTAGTAGTATGAAGAGTGGACAGCCTGATGCTACAGTAGTAGTATGAGAGTGGGTGTGGTGGTTTGGGCAGCCTGATGCTACTGTAGTAGTATGAAGAGTGGACAGCCTGATGCTACAGTAGTAGTATGAGAGTGGGTGTGGTGGTTTGGGCAGCCTGATGCTACTGTAGTAGTATGAGAGTGGGTGTGGTGGTTTGGGCAGCCTGATGCTACTGTAGTAGTATGAGAGTGGGTGTGGTGGTTTGGGCAGCCTGATGCTACTGTAGTAGTATGAGAGTGGGTGTGGTGGTTTGGGCAGCCTGATGCTACTGTAGTAGTATGAGAGTGGGTGTGGTGGTTTGGGCAGCCTGATGCTACAGTAGTAGTATGAGAGTGGGTGTGGTGGTTTGGGCAGCCTGATGCTACAGCTGATATGCTAAACGTGTCTCTGGCTCTTCATGGGGAGTTTGGTTTTATTTCCAGCCAGCATCCTCCACGGCAGCCAGACATCATCTATCTCTGTCCAGTTTCCCACAGC
>NW_025745169.1:1304836-1340424 GCF_021184085.1 Oncorhynchus gorbuscha
GTTTCTGTGTGTGTTCTGGTGTGTGTTCTGGTGTGTGTTCTGGTGTGTTCTGTGTTTTCTGGTGTGTTCTGTGTGTGATCTGGTGTGTTCTGTGTGTGTTCTGGTGTGTTCTGTGTGTTCTGTGTGTTCTGGTGTGTTCTGTGTGTTCTGGTGTGTTCTGGTGTGTTCTGGTGTGTGTTCTGGTGTGTTCTGTGTGTGTTCTGGTGTGTTCTGTGTGTGTTCTGGTGTGTTCTGTGTGTGTTCTGGTGTGTTCTGTGTGTGTTCTGGTGTTCTGTGTGTGTTCTGTGTGTGTTCTGGTGTGTGTTCTGGTGTGTTCTGTGTGTTCTGGTGTGTTCTGTGTGTGTTCTGGTGTGTTCTGGTGTTTTCTGGTATGTTCTGCCTCCAGACTACAGACCCTGGAAGTCCTCGGTTGTTTAGTGATCAATGTTATCAGAAATTCTGCGATGTTCTGGCTCAATCATCAGATTATATCAGTGTGTTGTTGTCAGGACTGTTTCTGTGTGGGTCTTTACTGCTGCCAGGCTTCTGTGCATGGACATCTTCTGAAAACATCTCAAACCCTCTTTAATGAGCATCTTAAATAACACAGTCTACCCCCCCCCCTTTTATTCTGGAAACGTGTACTGACTATGACTGTGATATGAGGTTGTCCCACCTAGCTATCTGTAGATGAATGTACTGACTGTGACTGTGATATGAGGTTGTCCCACCTAGCTATCTGGAGATAAATGTACTGACTATGACTGTGATATGTGGTTGTCCCACCTAGCTATCTGTAGATGAATGTACTGACTGTGATATGAGGTTGTCTCACCTAGCTATCTGTAGATGAATGTACTGACTGTGATATGAGGTTGTCTCACCTAGCTATCTGTAGATGAATGTACTGACTGTGATATGAGGTTGTCTCACCTAGCTATCTGTAGATTAATGTACTGACTATGACTGTGATATGAGGTTGTCCCACCTAGCTATCTGTAGATGAATGTACTGACTGTGATATGAGGTTGTCCCACCTAGCTATCTGTAGATGAATGTACTGACTGTGACTGTGATATGAGGTTGTCCCACCTAGCTATCTGTAGATGAATGTACTGACTGTGATATGAGGTTGTCCCACCTAGCTATCTGTAGATGAATGTACTGACTGTGATATGAGGTTGTCTCACCTAGCTATCTGTAGATGAATGTACTGACTGTGATATGTGGTTGTCCCACCTAGCTATCTGTAGATGAATGTACTGACTATGACTGTGATATGAGGTTGTCCCACCTAGCTATCTGTAGATGAATGTACTGACTATGACTGTGATATGTGGTTGTCCCACCTAGCTATCTGTAGATGAATGTACTGACTGTGATATGAGGTTGTCTCACCTAGCTATCTGTAGATGAATGTACTGACTGTGACTGTGATATGAGGTTGTCCCACCTAGCTATCTGTAGATGAATGTACTGACTGTGATATGAGGTTGTCCCACCTAGCTATCTGTAGATGAATGTACTGACTGTGACTGTGATATGAGGTTGTCCCACCTAGCTATCTGTAGATGAATGTACTGACTGTGATATGAGGTTGTCCCACCTAGCTATCTGTAGATGAATGTACTGACTGTGATATGAGGTTGTCTCACCTAGCTATCTGTAGATGAATGTACTGACTGTGATATGTGGTTGTCCCACCTAGCTATCTGTAGATGAATGTACTGACTGTGATATGAGGTTGTCCCACCTAGCTATCTGTAGATTAATGTACTGACTGTGATATGAGGTTGTCCCACCTAGCTATCTGTAGATGAATGTACTGACTGTGATATGAGGTTGTCCCACCTAGCTATCTGTAGATGAATGTACTGACTATGATATGAGGTTGTCCCACCTAGCTATCTGTAGATGAATGTACTGACTGTGACTGTGATATGAGGTTGTCCCACCTAGCTATCTGTAGATGAATGTACTGACTGTGATATGAGGTTGTCCCACCTAGCTATCTGTAGATTAATGTACTGACTGTGATATGAGGTTGTCCCACCTAGCTATCTGTAGATGAATGTACTGACTGTGATATGAGGTTGTCCCACCTAGCTATCTGTAGATGAATGTACTGACTGTGATATGAGGTTGTCCCACCTAGCTATCTGTAGATGAATGTACTGACTGTGATATGAGGTTGTCCCACCTAGCTATCTGTAGATGAATGTACTGACTATGACTGTGATATGAGGTTGTCCCACCTAGCTATCTGTAGATGAATGTACTGACTGTGACTGTGACATGAGGTTGTCTCACCTAGCTATCTGTAGATGAATGTACTGACTATGACTGTGATATGTGGTTGTCCCACCTAGCTATCTGTAGATGAATGTACTGACTATGACTGTGATATGTGGTTGTCCCACCTAGCTATCTGTAGATGAATGTACTGACTGTGATATGAGGTTGTCCCACCTAGCTATCTGTAGATGAATGTACTGACTGTGATATGAGGTTGTCCCACCTAGCTATCTGTAGATGAATGTACTGACTATGATATGATACAACATCCAATAACTATCATCCCTCCTAGAGAAACCATCCACAACAACATCCAATAACTATCATCCCTCCTAGAGAAACCCTCCACAACAACATCCTGGTACAATAACTATCATCCCTCCCAGAGAAACCATCCACAACAACATCCAATAACTATCATCCCTCCTAGAGAAACCATCCACAACAACATCCTGGTACAATAACTATCATCCCTCCTAGAGAAACCATCCACAACAACATCCAATAACTATCATCCCTCCTAGAGAAACCATCCACAACAACATCCTGGTACAATAACTATCATCCCTCCTAGAGAAACCATCCACAACAACATCCAATAACTATCATCCCTCCTAGAGAAACCATCCACAACAACATCCTGGTACAATAACTATCATCCCTCCTAGAGAAACCATCCACAACAACATCCTGGTACAATAACTATCATCCCTCCTAGAGAAACCCTCCACAACAACATCCTGGTACAATAACTATCATCCCTCCTAGAGAAACCCTCCACAACAACATCCTGGTACAATAACTATCATCCCTCCTAGAGAAACCATCCACAACAACATCCTGGTACAATAACTATCATCCCTCCTAGAGAAACCCTCCACAACAACATCCTGGTACAATAACTATCATCCCTCCTAGAGAAACCATCCATAACAACATCCAATAACTATCATCCCTCCTAGAGAAACCATCCACAACAACATCCTGGTACAATAACTATCATCCCTCCTAGAGAAACCATCCATAACAACATCCAATAACTATCATCCCTCCTAGAGAAACCCTCCACAACAACATCCTGGTACAATAACTATCATCCCTCCTAGAGAAACCATCCACAACAACATCCTGGTACAATAACTATCATCCCTCCTAGAGAAACCCTCCACAACAACATCCTGGTACAATAACTATCATCCCTCCTAGAGAAACCATCCATAACAACATCCAATAACTATCATCCCTCCTAGAGAAACCATCCACAACAACATCCTGGTACAATAACTATCATCCCTCCTAGAGAAACCATCCACAACAACATCCTGGTACAATAACTATCATCCCTCCTAGAGAAACCATCCACAACAACATCCAATAACTATCATCCCTCCTAGAGAAACCATCCATAACAACATCCAATAACTATCATCCCTCCTAGAGAAACCATCCACAACAACATCCAATAACTATCATCCCTCCTAGAGAAACCATCCACAACAACATCCAATAACTATCATCCCTCCTAGAGAAACCATCCACAACAACATCCTGGTACAATAACTATCATCCCTCCCAGAGAAACCATCCACAACAACATCCAATAACTATCATCCCTCCTAGAGAAACCATCCACAACAACATCCAATAACTATCATCCCTCCTAGAGAAACCCTCCATAACAACATCCAATAACTATCATCCCTCCTAGAGAAACTATCCATAACAACATCCAATAACTATCATCCCTCCTAGAGAAACCATCCACAACAACATCCTGGTACAATAACTATCATCCCTCCTAGAGAAACCATCCACAACAACATCCAATAACTATCATCCCTCCTAGAGAAACCATCCACAACAACATCCTGGTACAATAACTATCATCCCTCCTAGAGAAACCATCCATAACAACATCCTGGTACAATAACTATCATCCCTCCTAGAGAAACCATCCATAACAACATCCTGGTACAATAACTATCATCCCTCCTAGAGAAACCCTCCACAACAACATCCAATAACTATCATCCCTCCTAGAGAAACCATCCATAACAACATCCTGGTACAATAACTATCATCCCTCCTAGAGAAACCCTCCACAACAACATCCAATAACTATCATCCCTCCTAGAGAAACCATCCACAACAACATCCTGGTACAATAACTATCATCCCTCCTAGAGAAACCATCCATAACAACATCCAATAACTATCATCCCTCCTAGAGAAACCATCCACAACAACATCCTGGTACAATAACTATCATCCCTCCTAGAGAAACCCTCCACAACAACATCCTGGTACAATAACTATCATCCCTCCTAGAGAAACCATCCACAACAACATCCAATAACTATCATCCCTCCTAGAGAAACTATCCATAACAACATCCAATAACTATCATCCCTCCTAGAGAAACCATCCACAACAACATCCAATAACTATCATCCCTCCTAGAGAAACCATCCATAACAACATCCAATAACTATCATCCCTCCTAGAGAAACCATCCACAACAACATCCTGGTACAATAACTATCATCCCTCCTAGAGAAACCATCCATAACAACATCCAATAACTATCATCCCTCCTAGAGAAACCATCCATAACAACATCCAATAACTATCATCCCTCCTAGAGAAACCATCCACAACAACATCCTGGTACAATAACTATCATCCCTCCTAGAGAAACCATCCATAACAACATCCTGGTACAATAACTATCATCCCTCCTAGAGAAACCATCCACAACAACATCCTGGTACAATAACTATCATCCCTCCTAGAGAAACCATCCACAACAACATCCTGGTACAATAACTATCATCCCTCCTAGAGAAACCCTCCACAACAACATCCAATAACTATCATCCCTCCTAGAGAAACCATCCATAACAACATCCTGGTACAATAACTATCATCCCTCCTAGAGAAACCCTCCACAACAACATCCAATAACTATCATCCCTCCTAGAGAAACCATCCACAACAACATCCTGGTACAATAACTATCATCCCTCCTAGAGAAACTATCCACAACAACATCCTGGTACAATAACTATCATCCCTCCTAGAGAAACCATCCACAACAACATCCTGGTACAATAACTATCATCCCTCCTAGAGAAACCATCCACAACAACATCCAATAACTATCATCCCTCCTAGAGAAACCCTCCATAACAACATCCAATAACTATCATCCCTCCTAGAGAAACCCTCCATAACAACATCCAATAACTATCATCCCTCCTAGAGAAACCATCCACAACAACATCCAATAACTATCATCCCTCATAGAGAAACCATCCACAACAACATCCAATAACTATCATCCCTCCTAGAGAAACCATCCACAACAACATCCAATAACTATCATCCCTCCTAGAGAAACCATCCACAACAACATCCAATAACTATCATCCCTCCTAGAGAAGCCATCCACAACAACATCCAATAACTATCATCCCTCCTAGAGAAACCATCCACAACAACATCCTGGTACAATAACTATCATCCCTCCTAGAGAAACTATCCACAACAACATCCAATAACTATCATCCCTCCTAGAGAAACCCTCCACAACAACATCCTGGTACAATAACTATCATCCCTCCTAGAGAAACCATCCACAACAACATCCTGGTACAATAACTATCATCCCTCCTAGAGAAACCATCCATAACAACATCCAATAACTATCATCCCTCCTAGAGAAACCCTCCACAACAACATCCAATAACTATCATCCCTCCTAGAGAAACCCTCCACAACAACATCCTGGTACAATAACTATCATCCCTCCTAGAGAAACCATCCACAACAACATCCAATAACTATCATCCCTCCTAGAGAAACCATCCATAACAACATCCAATAACTATCATCCCTCCTAGAGAAACCATCCACAACAACATCCAATAACTATCATCCCTCCTAGAGAAACCCTCCATAACAACATCCAATAACTATCATCCCTCCTAGAGAAACCATCCATAACAACATCCAATAACTATCATCCCTCCTAGAGAAACTATCCATAACAACATCCAATAACTATCATCCCTCCTAGAGAAACCATCCACAACAACATCCTGGTACAATAACTATCATCCCTCCTAGAGAAACCATCCATATCAACACCTTGGTACAATAACTATCATCCCTCCTAGAGAAACTATCCATAACAACATTCTGGTACAATAACTATCATCCCTCCTAGAGAAACCATCCATAACAACATCCAATAACTATCATCCCTCCTAGAGAAACCATCCACAACAACATCCTGGTACAATAACTATCATCCCTCCTAGAGAAACCATCCACAACAACATCCAATAACTATCATCCCTCCTAGAGAAACCATCCACAACAACATCCTGGTACAATAACTATCATCCCTCCTAGAGAAACCATCCATAACAACATCAAATAACTATCATCCCTCCTAGAGAAACCATCCACAACAACATCCAATAACTATCATCCCTCCTAGAGAAACCCTCCACAACAACATCCAATAACTATCATCCCTCCTAGAGAAACCATCCACAACAACATCCTGGTACAATAACTATCATCCCTCCTAGAGAAACCATCCATAACAACATCAAATAACTATCATCCCTCCTAGAGAAACCATCCACAACAACATCCAATAACTATCATCCCTCCTAGAGAAACCATCCACAACAACATCCAATAACTATCATCCCTCCTAGAGAAACCATCCACAACAACATCCAATAACTATCATCCCTCCTAGAGAAACCATCCACAACAACATCCAATAACTATCATCCCTCCTAGAGAAGCCATCCACAACAACATCCAATAACTATCATCCCTCCTAGAGAAGCCATCCACAACAACATCCAATAACTATCATCCCTCCTAGAGAAACCATCCACAACAACATCCAATAACTATCATCCCTCCTAGAGAAGCCATCCACAACAACATCCAATAACTATCATCCCTCCTAGAGAAACCCTCCACAACAACATCCAATAACTATCATCCCTCCTAGAGAAGCCATCCACAACAACATCCAATAACTATCATCCCTCCTAGAGAAACCATCCACAACAACATCCTGGTACAATAACTATCATCCCTCCTAGAGAAACCCTCCACAACAACATCCTGGTACAATAACTATCATCCCTCCTAGAGAAACCATCCATAACAACATCCAATAACTATCATCCCTCCTAGAGAAACCCTCCACAACAACATCCTGGTACAATAACTATCATCCCTCCTAGAGAAACTATCTACAACAACATCCTGGTACAATAACTATCATCCCTCCTAGAGAAACCATCCACAACAACATCCAATAACTATCATCCCTCCTAGAGAAACCATCCACAACAACATCCAATAACTATCATCCCTCCTAGAGAAACCCTCCACAACAACATCCAATAACTATCATCCCTCCTAGAGAAACCATCCACAACAACATCCTGGTACAATAACTATCATCCCTCCTAGAGAAACCATCCACAACAACATCCAATAACTATCATCCCTCCTAGAGAAACCATCCACAACAACATCCTGGTACAATAACTATCATCCCTCCTAGAGAAACCATCCATAACAGCATCCAATAACTATCATCCCTCCTAGAGAAACCATCCATAACAACATCCAATAACTATCATCCCTCCTAGAGAAACCATCCACAACAACATCCAATAACTATCATCCCTCCTAGAGAAACCATCCACAACAACATCCTGGTACAATAACTATCATCCCTCCTAGAGAAACTATCTACAACAACATCCTGGTACAATAACTATCATCCCTCCTAGAGAAACCATCCACAACAACATCCAATAACTATCATCCCTCCTAGAGAAACCATCCACAACAACATCCAATAACTATCATCCCTCCTAGAGAAACCCTCCATAACAACATCCAATAACTATCATCCCTCCTAGATAAACCATCCATAACAACATCCTGGTACAATAACTATCATCCCTCCCAGAGAAACCATCCATAACAACATCCAATAACTATCATCCCTCCTAGAGAAACCCTCCACAACAACATCCTGGTACAATAACTATCATCCCTCTAGAGAAACCATCCACAACAACATCCAATAACTATCATCCCTCCTAGAGAAACCATCCACAACAACATCCTGGTACAATAACTATCATCCCTCCTAGAGAAACCATCCACAACAACATCCAATAACTATCATCCCTCCTAGAGAAACCCTCCACAACAACATCCAATAACTATCATCCCTCCTAGAGAAACCCTCCACAACAACATCCAATAACTATCATCCCTCCTAGAGAAACCATCCACAACAACATCCAATAACTATCATCCCTCCTAGAGAAACCCTCCACAACAACATCCTGGTACAATAACTATCATCCTCCTAGAGAAACCCTCCACAACAACATCCAATAACTATCATCCCTCCTAGAGAAACCATCCATAACAACATCCTGGTACAATAACTATCATCCCTCCTAGAGAAACCATCCACAACAACATCCAATAACTATCATCCCTCCTAGAGAAACCATCCACAACAACATCCAATAACTATCATCCCTCCTAGAGAAACCCTCCACAACAACATCCTGGTACAATAACTATCATCCCTCCTAGAGAAACCATCCACAACAACATCCAATAACTATCATCCCTCCTAGAGAAACCCTCCACAACAACATCCTGGTACAATAACTATCATCCCTCTAGAGAAACCATCCACAACAACATCCAATAACTATCATCCCTCCTAGAGAAACCATCCACAACAACATCCTGGTACAATAACTATCATCCCTCCTAGAGAAACCCTCCACAACAACATCCAATAACTATCATCCCTCCTAGAGAAACCATCCACAACAACATCCAATAACTATCATCCCTCCTAGAGAAACCCTCCATAACAACATCCAATAACTATCATCCCTCCTAGAGAAACTATCCACAACAACATCCAATAACTATCATCCCTCCTAGAGAAACCATCCACAACAACATCCTGGTACAATAACTATCATCCCTCCTAGAGAAACCCTCCACAACAACATCCAATAACTATCATCCCTCCTAGAGAAACCATCCATAACAACATCCAATAACTATCATCCCTCCTAGAGAAACCCTCCACAACAACATCCAATAACTATCATCCCTCCTAGAGAAACCCTCCACAACAACATCCAATAACTATCATCCCTCCTAGAGAAACCCTCCATAACAACATCCTGGTACAATAACTATCATCCCTCCTAGAGAAACCCTCCACAACAACATCCAATAACTATCATCCCTCCTAGAGAAACCATCCACAACAACATCCAATAACTATCATCCCTCCTAGAGAAACCATCCACAACAACATCCAATAACTATCATCCCTCCTAGAGAAACCCTCCACAACAACATCCAATAACTATCATCCCTCCTAGAGAAACCATCCACAACAACATCCTGGTACAATAACTATCATCCCTCCTAGATAAACCATCCACAACAACATCCAATAACTATCATCCCTCCTAGAGAAACCATCCACAACAACATCCAATAACTATCATCCCTCCTAGAGAAACCCTCCACAACAACATCCAATAACTATCATCCCTCCTAGAGAAACCCTCCACAACAACATCCAATAACTATCATCCCTCCTAGAGAAACCATCCACAACAACATCCTGGTACAATAACTATCATCCCTCCTAGAGAAACCCTCCACAACAACATCCAATAACTATCATCCCTCCTAGAGAAACCCTCCACAACAACATCCTGGTACAATAACTATCATCCCTCCTAGAGAAACCATCCACAACAACATCCTGGTACAATAACTATCATCCCTCCTAGAGAAACCCTCCACAACAACATCCAATAACTATCATCCCTCCTAGAGAAACCCTCCACAACAACATCCTGGTACAATAACTATCATCCCTCCTAGAGAAACCATCCACAACAACATCCTGGTACAATAACTATCATCCCTCCTAGAGAAACCCTCCACAACAACATCCTGGTACAATAACTATCATCCCTCCTAGAGAAACCCTCCACAACAACATCCAATAACTATCATCCCTCCTAGAGAAACCATCCATAACAACATCCAATAACTATCATCCCTCCTAGAGAAACCCTCCACAACAACATCCAATAACTATCATCCCTCCTAGAGAAACCCTCCACAACAACATCCAATAACTATCATCCCTCCTAGAGAAGCCATCCACAACAACACCCTGGTACAATAACTATCATCCCTCCTAGAGAAACCCTCCACAACAACATCCTGGTACAATAACTATCATCCCTCCTAGAGAAACCCTCCACAACAACATCCAATAACTATCATCCCTCCTAGAGAAGCCATCCACAACAACACCCTGGTACAATAACTATCATCCCTCCTAGAGAAACCATCCACAACAACATCCAATAACTATCATCCCTCCTAGAGAAACCATCCATAACAACATCCAATAACTATCATCCCTCCTAGAGAAACCCTCCACAACAACATCCAATAACTATCATCCCTCCTAGAGAAACCATCCACAACAACATCCTGGTACAATAACTATCATCCCTCCTAGAGAAACCATCCATAACAACATCCAATAACTATCATCCCTCCTAGAGAAACCATCCACAACAACATCCAATAACTATCATCCCTCCTAGAGAAACCATCCATAACAACATCCAATAACTATCATCCCTCCTAGAGAAACCATCCACAACAACATCCTGGTACAATAACTATCATCCCTCCTAGAGAAACCATCCACAACAACATCCAATAACTATCATCCCTCCTAGAGAAGCCATCCATAACAACATCCTGGTACAATAACTATCATCCCTCCTAGAGAAACCATCCACAACAACATCCAATAACTATCATCCCTCCTAGAGAAACCATCCATAACAACATCCAATAACTATCATCCCTCCTAGAGAAACCCTCCACAACAACATCCTGGTACAATAACTATCATCCCTCCTAGAGAAACCATCCACAACAACATCCAATAACTATCATCCCTCCTAGAGAAACCATCCACAACAACATCCAATAACTATCATCCCTCCTAGAGAAACCATCCACAACAACATCCAATAACTATCATCCCTCCTAGAGAAACCCTCCACAACAACATCCAATAACTATCATCCCTCCTAGAGAAACCCTCCACAACAACATCCACAACAACATCCAATAACTATCATCCCTCCTAGAGAAACCATCCATAACAACATCCACAACAACATCCTGGTACAATAACTATCATCCCTCCTAGAGAAACCATCCACAACAACATCCAATAACTATCATCCCTCCTAGAGAAACCCTCCATAACAACATCCAATAACTATCATCACTCCTAGAGAAACCCTCCACAACAACATCCAATAACTATCATCCCTCCTAGAGAAACCATCCACAACAACATCCAATAACTATCATCCCTCCTAGAGAAACCATCCACAACAACATCCAATAACTATCATCCCTCCTAGAGAAACCCTCCACAACAACATCCTGGTACAATAACTATCATCCCTCCTAGAGAAACCCTCCACAACAACATCCTGGTACAATAACTATCATCCCTCCTAGAGAAACCATCCACAACAACATCCAATAACTATCATCCCTCCTAGAGAAACCATCCACAACAACATCCAATAACTATCATCCCTCCTAGAGAAACCATCCACAACAACATCCAATAACTATCATCCCTCCTAGAGAAACCATCCACAACAACATCCTGGTACAATAACTATCATCCCTCCTAGAGAAACCATCCACAACAACATCCAATAACTATCATCCCTCCTAGAGAAACCATCCACAACAACATCCAATAACTATCATCCCTCCTAGAGAAACCATCCACAACAACATCCAATAACTATCATCCCTCCTAGATAAACCCTCCACAACAACATCCAATAACTATCATCCCTCCTAGATAAACCATCCACAACAACATCCAATAACTATCATCCCTCCTAGAGAAACCATCCACAACAACATCCAATAACTATCATCCCTCCTAGAGAAGCCATCCATAACAACATCCTGGTACAATAACTATCATCCCTCCTAGAGAAACCATCCACAACAACATCCAATAACTATCATCCCTCCTAGAGAAACCATCCATAACAACATCCAATAACTATCATCCCTCCTAGAGAAACCCTCCACAACAACATCCTGGTACAATAACTATCATCCCTCCTAGAGAAACCATCCACAACAACATCCAATAACTATCATCCCTCCTAGAGAAACCATCCACAACAACATCCAATAACTATCATCCCTCCTAGAGAAACCATCCACAACAACATCCAATAACTATCATCCCTCCTAGAGAAACCCTCCACAACAACATCCACAACAACATCCAATAACTATCATCCCTCCTAGAGAAACCATCCATAACAACATCCACAACAACATCCTGGTACAATAACTATCATCCCTCCTAGAGAAACCATCCACAACAACATCCAATAACTATCATCCCTCCTAGAGAAACCCTCCATAACAACATCCAATAACTATCATCACTCCTAGAGAAACCCTCCACAACAACATCCAATAACTATCATCCCTCCTAGAGAAACCATCCACAACAACATCCAATAACTATCATCCCTCCTAGAGAAACCATCCACAACAACATCCAATAACTATCATCCCTCCTAGAGAAACCCTCCACAACAACATCCTGGTACAATAACTATCATCCCTCCTAGAGAAACCCTCCACAACAACATCCTGGTACAATAACTATCATCCCTCCTAGAGAAACCATCCACAACAACATCCTGGTACAATAACTATCATCCCTCCTAGAGAAACCATCCACAACAACATCCAATAACTATCATCCCTCCTAGAGAAACCCTCCACAACAACATCCAATAACTATCATCCCTCCTAGAGAAACCATCCACAACAACATCCAATAACTATCATCCCTCCTAGAGAAACCATCCACAACAACATCCTGGTACAATAACTATCATCCCTCCTAGAGAAACCATCCACAACAACATCCTGGTACAATAACTATCATCCCTCCTAGAGAAACCATCCACAACAACATCCAATAACTATCATCCCTCCTAGAGAAACCATCCACAACAACACCCTGGTACAATAACTATCATCCCTCCTAGAGAAACCCTCCACAACAACATCCAATAACTATCATCATAACTATACATGGCAGAGTCCTTCTAGCTGTCTAGAGTGGGTTATAGAGGGACAGAGTCCTTCTAGCTGTGGGTTATACAGGGGCAGAGTCCTTCTAGCTGTGGGTTATACAGGGGTAGAGTCCTTCTAGCTGTCTAGAGTGGGTTATACAGGGGCAGAGACCTTCTAGCTGTCTAGAGTGGGTTATACAGGGGCAGAGTCCTTCTAGCTGTCTTGAGTGGGTTATACAGGGGCCGAGTCCTTCTAGCTGTGGGTTATATAGGGGCAGAGTCCTTCTAGCTGTCTAGAGTGGGTTATACAGGGGCAGAGTCCTTCTAGCTGTCTGTAGTGGGTTATACAGGGGCAGAGTCCTTCTAGCTGTCTAGAGTGGGTTATACAGGGGTAGAGTCCTTCTAGCTGTCTAGAGTGGGTTATATAGGGGCAGAGTCCTTCTAGCTGTCTGTAGTGGGTTATACAGGGGCAGAGTCCTTCTAGCTGTCTAGAGTGGGTTATACAGGGGTAGAGTCCTTCTAGCTGTGGGTTATAGAGGGGTAGAGTCCTTCTAGCTGTCTGTAGTGGGTTATACAGGGGCAGAATCCTAGCTGTGGGTTATACAGGGGTAGAGTCCTTCTAGCTGTGGGTTATACAGGGGCAGAGTCCTTCTAGCTGTGGGTTATACAGGGGCAGAGTCCTTCTAGCTGTCTAGAGTGGGTTATACAGGGGTAGAGTCCTTCTAGCTGTGGGTTATACAGGGGCAGAGTCCTTCTAGCTGTGGGTTATACAGGGGCAGAGTCCTTCTAGCTGTGGGTTATACAGGGGCAGAATCCTAGCTGTGGGTTATACAGGGGTAGAGTCCTTCTAGCTGTGGGTTATACAGGGGTAGAGTCCTTCTAGCTGTCTAGAGTGGGTTATACAGGGACAGAGTCCTTCTAGCTGTCTAGAGTGGGTTATACAGGGACAGAGTCCTTCTAGCTGTCTGTAGTGGGTTATACAGGGGTAGAGTCCTTCTAGCTGTCTAGAGTGGGTTATACAGGGACAGAGTCCTTCTAGCTGTCTAGAGTGGGTTATACAGGGACAGAGTCCTTCTAGCTGTCTGTAGTGGGTTATACAGGGGTAGAGTCCTTCTAGCTGTGGGTTATACAGGGGTAGAGTCCTTCTAGCTGTGGGTTATACAGGGGCAGAGTCCTTCTAGCTGTCTGTAGTGGGTTATATAGGGGTAGAGTCCTTCTAGCTGTCTGTAGTGGGTTATACAGGGTAGAGTCCTTCTAGCTGTGGGTTATACAGGGTAGAGTCCTTCTAGCTGTCTGTAGTGGGTTATACAGGGGTAGAGTCCTTCTAGCTGTGGGTTATACAGGGGTAGAGTCCTTCTAGCTGTGGGTTATACAGGGGCAGAGTCCTTCTAGCTGTGGGTTATACAGGGACAGAGTCCTTCTAGCTGTGGGTTATACAGGGGTAGAGTCCTTCTAGCTGTGGGTTATAGAGCGGCAGAGTCCTTCTAGCTGTCTGTAGTGGGTTATACAGGGGTAGAGTCCTTCTAGCTGTGGGTTATACAGGGGTAGAGTCCTTCTAGCTGTGGGTTATACAGGGGCAGAGTCCTTCTAGCTGTCTGTAGTGGGTTATATAGGGGTAGAGTCCTTCTAGCTGTCTGTAGTGGGTTATACAGGGTAGAGTCCTTCTAGCTGTGGGTTATACAGGGTAGAGTCCTTCTAGCTGTCTGTAGTGGGTTATACAGGCCAGAGTCCTTCTAGCTGTCTGTAGTGGGTTATACAGGGGCAGAGTCCTTCTAGCTGTCTGTAGTGGGTTATACAGGGGTAGAGTCCTTCTAGCTGTCTGTAGTGGGTTATACAGGACAGAGTCCTTCTAGCTGTCTGTAGTGGGTTATACAGGGCAGAGTCCTTCTAGCTGTGGGTTATACAGGGGCAGAGTCCTTCTAGCTGTCTGTAGTGGGTTATACAGGGGTAGAGTCCTTCTAGCTGTCTAGAGTGGGTTATACAGGGCAGAGTCCTTCTAGCTGTCTAGAGTGGGTTATACAGGGACATAGTCCTTCTAGCTGTGGGTTATACAGGGGCAGAGACCTTCTAGCTGTCTAGAGTGGGTTATACAGGGGCAGAGACCTTCTAGCTGTCTAGAGTGGGTTATACAGGGGCAGAGTCCTTCTAGCTGTGGGTTATACAGGGGTAGAGTCCTAGCTGTGGGTTATATAGGGGCAGAGTCCTTCTAGCTGTCTAGAGTGGGTTATACAGGGGCAGAGTCCTTCTAGCTGTCTAGAGTGGGTTATACAGGGGCAGAGACCTTCTAGCTGTCTAGAGTGGGTTATACAGGGGTAGAGTCCTAGCTGTGGGTTATACAGGGGTAGAGTCCTTCTAGCTGTGGGTTATACAGGGGTAGAGTTTCTAGCTGTGGGTTATACAGGGGTAGAGTCCTTCTAGCTGTGGGTTATAGAGGGGCAGAGTCCTTCTAGCTGTGGGTTATACAGGGGTAGAGTTTCTAGCTGTGGGTTATACAGGGGTAGAGTCCTTCTAGCTGTGGGTTATAGAGGGGCAGAGTCCTTCTAGCTGTCTGTAGTGGGTTATAGAGGGGCAGAGTCCTTCTAGCTGTCTGTAGTGGGTTATACAGGGGTAGAGTCCTTCTAGCTGTGGGTTATACAGGGGCAGAGTCCTTCTAGCTGTGGGTTATACAGGGGCAGAGTCCTTCTAGCTGTCTGTAGTGGGTTATACAGAACAGAGTCCTTCTAGCTGTCTGTAGTGGGTTATACAGGGGTAGAGTCCTTCTAGCTGTCTAGAGTGGGTTATACAGGGCAGAGTCCTTCTAGCTGTCTGTAGTGGGTTATACAGGGGCAGAGTCCTTCTAGCTGTGGGTTATACAGGGGCAGAGACCTTCTAGCTGTCTGTAGTGGGTTATACAGGGGCAGAGACCTTCTAGCTGTCTGTATTGGGTTATACAGGGACAGAGTCCTTCTAGCTGTGGGTTATACAGGGGTAGAGTCCTTCTAGCTGTCTGTAGTGGGTTATACAGGGGCAGAGTCCTTCTAGATGTCTGTAGTGGGTTATACAGGGGCAGAGACCTTCTAGCTGTCTGTAGTGGGTTATACAGGGGCAGAGTCCTTCTAGCTGTCTGTAGTGGGTTATACAGGGACAGAGTCCTTCCAGCTGTCTGTAGTGGGTTATACAGGGGCAGAGTCCTTCTAGCTGTCTGTAGTGGGTTATACAGGGACAGAGTCCTTCTAGCTGTGGGTTATACAGGGGCAGTCCTTCTAGCTGTCTGTAGTGGGTTATACAGGGACAGAGTCCTTCTAGCTGTGGGTTATACAGGGGTAGAGTCCTTCTAGCTGTCTGTAGTGGGTTATACAGGGGCAGAGTCCTTCTAGATGTCTGTAGTGGGTTATACAGGGGCAGAGACCTTCTAGCTGTCTGTAGTGGGTTATACAGGGGCAGAGTCCTTCTAGCTGTCTGTAGTGGGTTATACATGGCAGAGTCCTTCTAGCTGTCTGTAGTGGGTTATACATGGCAGAGTCCTTCTAGCTGTCTGTAGTGGGTTATACAGGGCAGAGTTATAACCCCCACTGTGTTTGCAGTCCCCTCCCTGTGCACTACATATCTGTTCTGGTGAGAAAGCCCAGTAAAATGTGTAAGCAGCAGCTGAGCAGTGTGAGGAAGGAGATAACCTTAGGGGTGGAACAATGAAAGGTCCCGACATGCCTGGTGATGAATGCCGCGGATCAGCTGTGATGTGTGATGTCTCTGGGATGATAGAAAGACCACACATAGACTCACCATCTAATTACTCTGTCTTTCTTTTTTTGCTGTCTCTCTTTTTTTTGTAATCGAAGCTTTTACAGAAAGAGATCTAGCTATGATTTCTCCTTTTTTAATTAATAGCCACTGGAGAATAAAAGGAAATCTGTATTTAAGTGCCTTGGAAAAGACTACAGTGGGAGGGGAGGGGGGGGTCATATGGCAAAGTTTAGACAGCGTGACACAACAGGAGAGAGAGAGCAGGCTTCTGGAAGTGAGGACAGAGAACAGAAGGGAAATAGATCAAAAGTGGAGCTGTCATGCGTTTGAGTCAGGAGAGGCAGAGGAGACCGGAGGAGGAGGAGGAGGAGGAGGAGCGGGGCCTCCTTTCCCACAGTCAACATCCTGCCTGGGAGATGAAAAGACCCACAGCCGGGGCACATGGCAAAGGCCCAGGCCCAGAACCAGGCCTCCACCGTGGGGGTGTGGGACACACAGCTGGGTCCTGGGAAGAGAGAGAGAAGAGTGAGTTTTATCTGCAGAGAGAGAATGGGGGGTAGGGGTAGAAAGGGAGAGAGAGAGAGAGGGAGAGGGAGAGAGAGAGGGAGGGAGGTAGGGGTGGAAAGAGAGAGAGAGAGGGAGAGAGAGGGGGGTAGGGGTGGAAATAGAGAGAGAGGGAGAGAGAGGGGGATAGAGAGGGGGGTAGGGGTGGAAATAGAGAGAGAGGGAGAGAGAGAAAGAGGGGGGTAGGGGTGGAGAGAGAGAGGGAGAGAGATGGGGAAAGAGAGGGGGTAGGGGTGGAAAGGGAGAGAGAGGGGGAAAGAGAGGGGGGGTAGGGAGAGAGAGAGAGAGAGAGAGAGGGGGGTACGGAGAGAGAGAGAGAGAGAGAGAGAGAGAGAGAGAGAGAGAGAGAGAGAGAGAGAGAGAGAGAGAGAGAGAGAGAGAGAGAGAGAGAGAGAGAGAGAGAGAGGGGAAGGGAAGGGAAGAGAGAGAGAGGGGAAGAGAGAGAGAGAGAGAGAGAGACTTCTATAATCTAAATAGAGCCTCCATGCCCTCTGTTGTTTGGTTGGGTGGGTGATTCTCCATTGTGCCAGCTACAGTATGGGTCCTGCATCCTAAATGACACACTATTCCCTACATCGTCCACCACCCTTTGGGCCCTGGTCAAAAAAAGTAGTACACTATATAGGACATAGTGTAGCAGCTCTGGTCATAACTCTGGTCCAGTCTGCATGTGACACAAAGCCCCGAGGGTATTGCACAGTGATGTGTTGGGCACCAAGCAGTGCCAAGGCCAGCTGTGCCCTCTCCATACCTGCTGCCTGATGCCCACTCTGGGCATGTGTTGGACCAGGATCCCCTGTGGATCCCATCTACTGCTCTATTGGCTGATATAATTACAATACCGCCGTGCTACTGTGGACCTCCTGCACAGTAAAACATTCAAAACAAATAACAAAAAACAACAACAACAACAAACAAACAAACAAATGCTTTAGCCAATCAGATTGCATTAGTCACATGACCCGGATACAACAGGTGTAGTAGACCTTACAGTGAAATGCTGAATACAACAGGTGTAGTAGACCTTACAGTGAAATGCTCAATACAACAGGTGTAGGTAGACCTTAAAGTGAAATGCTGAATACAACAGGTGTAGTAGACCTTACAGTGAAATGCTGAATACAACAGGTGTAGTAGACCTTACAGTGAAATGCTGACTTACAAGCCCTTAATTAACCAACAATACAGTTTTAAGAAAAATAACAACAATGCTTTAATAAGAAGTTAAGATAAAGATTATGTAAAAAAGAAAGAAAATAAAAGCATCAAATAATTAAACAGCAGCAGTAAAATAACAATAGACAGGCTTTATACAGGGTGTAATCTGTGGGGGCACCAGTTAGTCGAGGTAATATGTACAGAGTCAATGTGTGGGGGCACCAGTTAGTTGAGGTAATATGTACAGAGTCAATGTGTGGGGGCACCAGTTAGTTGAGGTAATATGTACAGAGTCAATGTGTGGGGGCACCAGTTAGTTGAGGTAATTGAGGTAATATGTACAGAGTCAATGTGTGGGGGCACCAGTTAGTTGAGGTAATTGAGGTAATTGGTACAGAGTCAATGTGTGGGGGCACCAGTTAGTTAAGGTAATAGAGGTAATATGTACAGAGTCATTGTGTGGGGGCACCAGTTAGTCGAGGTAATATGTACAGAGTCAATGTGTGGGGGCACCAGTTAGTCGAGGTAATAGAGGTAATATGTACATGTAGGTAGAGTTAAAGCGACTATGCATAGAGTAGCATAGATAATAAACAGAGAGTAGCAGCAGCGTAAAAGAGGGAAGTTTGGGTAGCCCTTTGATCAGCTGTTCAGGAGTCTTATGGCTTGGGGGTAGAAGCTGTTAAGAAGCCACTTGGACCTCGACTTGGTGCTCCGGTACCGCTTGCCGTGCGGTAGCAGAGAGAAATCAAATCAAATCAAATCAAATCAAATCAAATCAAATCAAAATCAAATTGTATTTGTCACATACACATGGTTAGCAGATGTTAATGCGAGTGTAGCGAAATGCTTGTGCTTCTAGTTCCGACAATGCAGTGATAACCAACAAGTAATCTAACTAACAATTCCAAAACTACTGTCTTATACACAGTGTAAGGGGATAAGGAACATGTACATAAGGATATATGAATGAGTGATGGTACAGAGCAGCATACAGTAGATGGTATCGAGTACAGTATATACATATGAGATGAGTGTGTAGACAAAGTAAACAAAGTGGCATAGTTAAAGTGGCTAGTGATTAGGGTGGTTGGATCCTTTGACAATTTTTAGGGCCTTCCTCTGACACCGCCTGGTATAGAGGTCCTGCATGGCAGGAAGCCGGGCCGTACACACTACTCTCTGTATTGCCTTGTGGTCGGAGGCTGAGCAGTTGTCGTACCAGGCAGTGATGCAACCAGTCTCGATGGTGCAGCTGTAGAACCTTTTGAGGATCTGATGACCCATGCTCAATCTTTTCAGTTTCCTGAGGGGGAATAGGCTTTGTCGTGCCCTCTTCACGACTGTCTTAGTGTGTTTGGACCATGATAGTTTGTTGGTGATGTGGACACCAAGGAACTTGAAGCTCTCGATCTGCTCCACTGCAGCCCCATCGATGAGAATGGGGGCGTGCTCGGTCCTCCTTTTCCTGTAGTTCACTATAATCTCCTTTATCTTGATCATGTTGAGGGAGAGGTTGTTGTCCTGACACCACACGGCCAGGTGTCTGACCTCCTCCCTATAGGCTGCCTCATCGTTGTTGGTGATCAGGCCTACCACTGTTGTGTCGTCTGCAAACTTAATAATGGTGTTGGAGTCGTGCCTGGCCTTGCAGTCATGAGTGAACAGGGAGTACAGGAGAAGACTGAGGGGCCTCCGTGTTGAGGATCAGCGTGGCGGATGTGCTGTTACCTACCCTCACTACGTGGGGGCGGCCCATCAGGAAGTCCAGGATCCAGTTGCAGAGGGAGGTGTTTAGTCCCAGGATCCTTAGCTTAGTGATGAGCATCGAGGGCACTATGGTGTTGAACGCTGAGCTGTAGTCAATAAATAGCATTCTCACATAGGTGTTCCTTTTGTCCAGGTGGGAAAGGGCAGTGTGGAGTGCAATAGAGATTGCATCATCTGTGGATGTGTTGGGGTGGTATGCAAATTGGAGTGGGTCTAGGGTTTCTGGGATGATGGTGTTGATGTGAGCCATGACCAGCCTTTCAAAGCACTTCATAGCTACAGACGTGAGTGCTACTGGTCGGTAGTCATTTAGGCAAGTTACCTTAGTGTTCTTGGGCACAGGGACTATGGTGGTCTGTTTGAAACATGTTCGTATTACAGACTCAGTCAGGGACAGGTTGAAAATGTCAATGAAGACACTTGCCAGTTGGTTAGAGCATGCTCGGGGTACAAGTCCTGGTAATCCGTCTGGCTCCACGGCCTTGTGAATGTTGACCTGTTTAAAGGTCTTACTAACAGAGAGCGTGATCACACAGTCGTCCGGAGCAGCGGGTGCTCTCATGCATGTTTCAGTGTTATACTTGCTTCAACTCGAGCATAGAAGTAATTGAGTCCGGTAGGCTCCTGTCACTAGGCAGCTCGCGGCTAAGCTTCCCTTTGTGGTCTGTAATAGTTTGCAAGCCCTGCCACATCTGACGAGCATCAGAGCAGGTGTAGTACGATTCAACCTTAGTCCTGTATTGAAGCTTTGCCTCTCTGATGGTTCATTGGCGGGCATAGCAGGATTTCTTATAAGCTTCCGGGTTAGAGTCCCACTCCTTGAAAGCGGTAGCTCTAACCTTTAGCTCAGTGCGGATGTTGCTTGTAATCCATGGCTTCTGGTTGGGGAACGTACGGTCACTGTGGGGATGACATCATTGATACACTTATTGATGAAGCCAGTGACAGATGTGGTTTACTCCACAATGCCATCGCAAGAATCCCGGAACATATTCCAGTCTGTGATAGCAAAACAGTCCTGTAGTTTAGCATCTACTTCATCTGACCACTCTTTTTATTGACCGAGTCACTGGTGCTTCCTGCTTTAATTTTTTGATTGTAAGCAGGAATCAGGAGGATAGAATTATGGTCAGATTTGCCAAAAGGAGGGTGAGGGAGAGCTTTGTACACGTCTCTCTGTGTGTGGAGTAAAGGTGGTGTAGAGTTTTTCTTCCCATCTGGTTGCACATTTAAAATGCTGGTAACAATGAGGTAAAAACGGATTTGAGTTTCCCTGCACTAGCAGCACCACCTCTGGATGAGCGTTTTCCTGTTTGCCTATTGGCCGAATACAGCTCATTGAGTGTGGTCTTAGTGCCAGCATCAGTTTGTGGTGGTATATCAGACAGATACGAAAAATACAGATGAAAACTCTCTTGTTAAATAGTGTGTTGTTTTTTTTACCTTTACTTAACCAGGCAAGTCAGACCTCTTATGACTCCACATCCCGGATCCGGGATCGTGACTACGGCTCAAGCTCATTACCATAACGCACAATGCGAAAAAATATTCCTAAAAATATTTAACCTCCACACATTAACAAGTCCAATAGCTCAAATGAAAGATAAACATCTTGTCAATCTACCCAGCAAGTCAGATTTCTAAAATGTTTTACGGCGAAAACATAGCACATATTTATATTAGCTCACCACCGAAACAAAAGGCAAGCGGCGGCCATTTTGTCCCAGAAAAAATACAATTTAAAAGTAGGATTAAAAAATAAATAATTCACTAACCTTTTTGAAAATCTTCATCAGATGACAGTAATATTACATGTTACACAGTACATTTTATTTTTTTGCAATAATATGCCATTTATATCCATAAATCTCGGTTTACAATGACGACATTTCAAAAAATGCTACCCAAATGTCAGGAGAAATGATGATAGCTCCGACAGATAGCGTCAGATAACAAGCATCTTATGAGGATAAACAAAATGACTACATTCTAATACGATTTTAAGTTCTTGCAACAACTTGTCACGTGGCTCTGTTTTTAGTGGATTCTGGGTAATTCAACATTTCTAGACTTTATGATTATTTTACACCATGTTGTATACATGTTTGAAGAAAGAAAAGTATATTTATATATTCATATTATAAAGTAGCTTGTTGTGCCTTAAGGTGTAACAGATCATGCGGAACGGATATCAAAACAGTCAGTAATTTTGACGTTCAATGATTAAAAAAATTATTTCTACCATCAGCACCCTGACAGGCAGAGATAAATGAAGCACATTGCAATGCTTGTAGTTCTGACATCATTTTACTGTAATATTACAGCTCATTCTGACATCATTTTACTGTAATATTACAGCTCATTCTGACATCATTTTACTGTAATACTACAACTCATTCTGACATCATTTTACTGTAATATTACAGCTCATTCTGACATCATTTTACTGTAATATTACAGCTCATTCTAACATTATTTAACTGTAATATTACAGCTCATTCTGACATCATTTTACTGTAATATTACAGCTCATTCTAACATTATTTTACTGTAATATTACAGCTCATTCTGACATCATTTTACTGTAATATTACAGCTCATTCTAACATTATTTTACTGTAATACTACAGTTCACTCTGACATCATTCTACAACTCTCTCACACTACCTGTTCTCTGTTAAATAAGGATGGATCTCTCCTCTACAACTCTCTCACACTACCTGTTCTCTATGTAATAAGGATGGATCTCTCCTCTACAACTCTCTCACACTACCTGTTCTCTGTTAAATAAGGATGGATCTCTCCTCTACAACTCTCTCACACTACCTGTTCTCTGAAATAAGGTTTGATCTCTCCTCTACAACTCTCTCACACTACCTGTTCTCTGAAATAAGGTTTGATCTCTCCTCTACAACTCTCTCACAACTCTCTGAAATAAGGTTTGATCTCTCACTACTACCTGTTCTCTGAAATAAGGTTTGATCTCTCCTCTACAACTCTCTCACACTACCTGTTCTCTGTAAATAAGGTTTGATCTCTCCTCTACAACTCTCTCACACTACCTGTTCTCTGAAATAAGGTTTGATCTCTCCTCTACAACTCTCTCACACTACCTGTTCTCTGAAATAAGGTTTGATCTCTCCTCTACAACTCTCTCACACTACCTGTTCTCTGAAATAAGGTTTGATCTCTCCTCTACAACTCTCTCACACTACCTGTTCTCTATGAAAGATGAAAAGGTGACTCACTCCTCTCTCTCTCTCTCTCTCCTCTTCTCTCTCTTTCTCTCTCTCTCTCTCTCTTGGCATATTATTCTGTGAAAAAAAGAGAGAAACTAGTCTGTGAATTCTCCTAGCTACAAAACTCTGAATGATAATGTGATGTGATATTGCGATTAACATTACAGTGAAAGAGTGTACGCTTGAGAATCCAATTCACACTGTGAACTGAGCTGAGCTCCACTGTTGTTTCTCACAGACCAACATAATGATCTCCTTGCTCTAGCCCCGAGGTGCTGGCTGGCAATTACTATGATCCATGTACTGGGTTTAGCTTTGGCTCTGCGGGATATTCAGATGATTTTCTCTCTCTCTCTCTTTCTCTCTCAATTCAATTCAATGGCTTTATTGGCATGGGAAACATGTGTTAACATTGCCAAAGCAAGTGAGGTAGACAACATACAAAGTGAATATATAAAGTGAAAAACAACAAAAATTAACAGTAAACATTACACATACAGAAGTTTCAAGACAGTAAAGACATTACAAATGTCATATTATATATATATATATATATATATACAGTGTTTTAACAATGTACAAATGGTTAAAGGACACAAGATAAAATAAATAAGCATAAATATGGGTTGGGAGTTTTTCAAAATTGGATTTGTTTTCGAATTCTTTGTGGATGTGTGTAATCTGAGGGAAATATGTCTCTCTAATATGGTCCTACATTGGGCAGGAGGTTAGGAAGTGCAGCTCAGTTTCCACCTCATTTTGTGGGCAGTGAGCACATAGCCTGTCTTCTCTTGAGAGCCATGTCTGCCTACGGTGGCCTTTCTCAATAGCAAGGCTATGCTCACTGAGTCTGTACATAGTCAAAGCTTTCCTTAATTTTGGGTCAGTCACAGTGGTCAGGTATTCTGCCGCTGTGTAGTCTCTGTGTAGGGCCAAATAGCATTCTAGTTTGCTCTGTTTTTTTGTTAATTCTTTCCAATGTGTTAAGTTTTTTCTCATGATTTGGTTGGGTCTAATTGTGCTGTTGTCCTGGGGCTCTGTAGGGTGTGTTTGTGTTTGTGAACAGAGCCCCAGGACCAGCTTGCTTAGGGACTCTTCTCCAGGTTCATCTCGCTGTAGGTGATGGCTTTGTTATGGAAGGTTTGTGAATCGCTTCCTTTTAGGTGGTTGTAGAATTTAACGGCTCTTTTCTTGATTTTGATAATTAGTGGGTATCGGCCTAATTCTGCTCTGCATGCATTATTTGGTGTTCTACGTTGTACACGGAGGATATTTTTGCAGAATTCTGCGTGCAGAGTCTCAATTTAGTGTTTGTCCCATTTTGTGAAGTCTTGGTTGGTGAGCGGACCCCAGATCTCACAACCATAAAGGGCAATGGGCTCTATGACTGATTCAAGTATTTTTAGCCAAATCCTAATTGGTATGTTGAAATTTATGTTTCTTTTGATGGCATAGAATGCCCTTCTTGCCTTGTCTCTCAGATCGTTCACAGCTTTGTGGAAGTTACCTGTGGCGCTGATGTTTAGGCCAAGGTATGTATAGTTTTTTGTGTGCTCTAGGGCAACAGTCTCTAGATGGAATTCGTATTTGTGGTCCTGGTGACTGGACCTTTTTTGGAACACCATTATTTTAGTCTTACTGAGATTTACTGTCAGGGCCCAGGTCTGACAGAATCTGTGTATAAGATCTAGGTGCTGCTGTAGGCCCTCCTTGGTTGGTGACAGACACCCGATCATCAGCAAACAGCAGACATTTGACTTAGGATTCTAGCAGGGGGAGGCCGGGTGCTGCAGACTTTTCTAGTGCCCGCGCCAATTCGTTGATATATATGTTGAAGAGGGTGGGGCTTAAGCTGCATCCCTGTCTAACCCCATGACCCTGTGTGAAGAAATGTGTGTGTTTTTTGCTAATTTTAACCGCACACTTGTTGTTTGTGTACATGGATTTTATAATGTCGTATGTTTTACCCCCAACACCACTTTCCATCAGTTTGTATAGCAGACCATCATGCTCTCTGTCTCTCTCTGTCTCTCTCTGTCTCTCTCTGTCTCTCTGTCTCTCTCTGTCTCTCTGTCTCTCTCTCTCTCTCTCTCTCTCTCTCTCTCTCTCTCTCTCTCTCTCTCTCTCTCTCTCTCTCTCTCTCTCTCTGTCTCTCTGTCTCTCTGTCTCTCTGTCTCTCTGTCTCTCTCTCTCTCTCTCTCTCTCTCTCTCTCTCTCTCTCTCTCTCTCTCTCTCTCTCTCTCTCTCTCTCTCTCTCTCTCTCTCTCTCTCTCTCTCTCTCTCTCTCATAGTAAAGACCTGCAGCTGGGGTTGGATATTGTTCATTTTTGAACATAGATCAAGTTTCTATTTTCTGAGATAGCCCTATTCTATTCCTCACCTCTTCTAGACATGAGGGATCCAGAGGAGGGATTCTGAGGAGGGCGAGGCAGGTGAGGAGGGATCCTGGGGAGGGTGAGGAGGAATCCTGAGGAGGGTGAGGAGGCCTACATAAAGCTGTACCAACAGCAGAGTCCCAACAGCAGAGTCCCAACAGCAGAGTCCCAACAGCAGAGTCCCAACACCTTACCACTGTTACACCTGTCTGGCAGCAAAACAGTTCATTCAGCCTCATTTGCTGACTTAAAAATACTGCTTAAACAAATGTGCTTTCTACTGGCAATTGAGATGTACAAACTATGGCATAATGGGACAACGAGAGGATGAGGCAATTTCAAGTAAGTAAATTCATGAACGAGCTAGGATGGTCAATATAACTATTTGTTCAACACCTTTGAAATGTACAGCGACAGAATTCAGAACATGTGCAGTTTTTACAGTATTCTCCCTGTGCACCAAGTCAGAACCGTAGGATAAATAAAGGCGGCATATAAGTAGACAATAAAAGCTCTTATAATATTCAATGGCTACATGTGCACCACCAAGTCAGGACAGTAGGTTTATTATGAGGGGAAAAGGGACCAAATTATTAGGTTGAGGCACATCTGCTACTAACAGCTTACTACAAAACATACACTTAGTATTACTTTCTTAGCTGAAGTACACATCATCCTGGCACATTACGTCATTTATGAAGCAGCATAGAGTACATTTTTGGACTCACCTTGTTGTGCTGTGCTCACTTGAACAGGAAGGAGTCGCGGCGGTCCTTTGTGGACAAATTTTGTCATCAAACTTTGTCATCAAAGTCTGGTATTCTCTGGATTTATGGTACTTTCAAAACAACTGGGAACTCGGAAAAAAACATGGTTGAATCATGACGTTAGAGGCCCGAAATCTTGACTTGGAATTCCAAGTTGGATGAACATTCAAAATGTATTTTCCCAGTTGGAGCTCGTTTTTTTTCTCCCGGTTTCTCTCGAGTCGTCTTGAACTCACTGAAATCCAATTTCCCAGTTCTGAGTTTCCAGTTGTTTTGAAAAAGGCAGAAGTCATGCTGAATTGACAGCATGGTCAATGTGGAATGTTTATCCTTTTAAGTTTGGAAAAGAGACCCTTAAACCCAGCCTTGGGACCACACAGCCACTCCACTGAATAGCAGGCTAGTGATTGCTTTGCAATGCTTGCAGTTAGCCGCTGATTCCTTCCAAACCTCTCATTGTTGAATTTGCTATTTACAACTTGTTGTGTAATGTTTATGTCCGATGGCCGATGAGTACCGAGTACCGATGGCCGATTGGTTCTATCTGTAATTCTTCTTCATAATTTATCTTCGTTTGACAAGGACTTAAAAGGATTTTCCATTAGATTGTCGACTTGAATCATGATGATGACTGCTCGGTTGTTAGCTAAGATTTTGAAAGTATGATAATATATAATAAATATATGCCATTTAGCAGACGCTTTTATCCAAAGCGACTTACAGTCATGTGTGCATACATTCTACGTATGGGTGGTCCCGGGGATCGAACCCACTACCCTGGCGTTACAAGCGCCATGCTCTACCAACTGAGCTACAGAAGGAGCTCAGTTGATGTTGACATGATCAGTCCAAATCAAAGCTACTGTAGATATAATGTGATTTGATGTCATTTTATCTGTGGCCAATGACCTTGAGCCTTCTTGGATGGGCATTTCTAATGTAACTCTATGGAAGCACCCAAGGAGCTTGAATTTTCGAGCTCTACCGTAGATTTTGCAGTGGCGTAGTGTCCCCATGAGTGACAGAACACTGAGCCAATCACGGTGCAACTAGAGACATTCTCCAACCCCTCTAGGCTGCCCCAACACCACAGGAAGCACTGAGCTAGACTGCCGCTGTGGCTGCTATGAAAGTGAACTGCATTTGCGTGTGCTCAGGGGTGTATTCATTCTGCCGACTCTGTTGAAAAACGCTTCTTAAACGGATGCAAACAGAATTAAATGGGGATAAACATACCTGAATCTGTCCAATGGGCAGCACTCATTTGCAACTGGACTAATGACTACACTACTGTAGCTACACACTAACGATAGACTGCATACCGTGCGCTCTGACACAGCTCATTCATGGTTATAACATATTACATTCAGTATCATTTCTAAAGCAATAAAGGAGTTTTTTTTTTGTTACTTCCCAGAATGTGTGAACAAGCTTTAACTTTATCCTGAAAAAAGGCTGATAGTTTAATTACATTTGGAATGAGGGCAGACATGAAACGTGATCCAGGCTTGAATTGCTAATAACATGGAAAGGTTTTGATTTCAAATGAAAGGTGTGTTTCGGGTTACATCTTTAATTTATACTTCATTTTACGGTATGAACCACAAAGGGCAAGGGAGCAGATATTACATGTTTCATCCAGCCCTCATTGTTATTCATGGTTCGTGACACCTGCTAGTGTTTAGCAGGCAAATGTCACCGTAGAACACACACACACGCACACACACACACACACGCACGCACGCACACACGCACGCACGCACGCACACACACACACACACACACACACACACACACACACACACACACACACACACACACACACACACACACACACACACACACACACACACACACACACACACACGTCACCATACAATCTAAATGTGTCACCGTGGAATCCGATGTTAACCTTTTGACATTGAGGCGCTCATTATATGTCTAGATATCAACATGTCCTCTCCCTGTGCTTCACCTTTGTTTAAGCCATCCTATTATTTGTTATCATCTCTGCTGAGCCGTGCCGAGCCCTGGCCTGACGCTTGTTAACATGACACATTTCACCACATAGTAAAAACACTGCTGGGAGACCTCCATGTTTACAATCTTTAGAATGTCCCTGTTGTCAAGGAAATTACAACTGATGACCCATAATGCAGTGTTCTCTCTCTCTCTCTCTCTCTCTCTCTCTCTCTCTCTCTCTCTCTCTCTCTCTCTCTCTCTCTCTCTGTCTCTCTCTCTCTCTCTCTCTCTCTCTCTCTCTCTCTCTCTCTCTCTCTCTCTCTCTCTCTCTCTCTCTTTCTTCTCTCTCTCTCTCTGTCTCCCTCATCCCCCTCTCCTCTCAATTCAATTCAAGTGTGACTGTAATGGACTGGGAAGCATATGTTTACATTATCCAAAGCAAGTGAAATAAACCATAAACAAAGTGAGAAGAAACAAAAAACAACATCAAACTCATAAAGGTTTCAAAAGGATAAAGACATGTTGAGTGTCATATTATCAGCTACACGACTCATTCCAGGGTTTTCATTTATTTGTACTATTTTCTACATTGAATAATAGTGAAGACATCAACATTAACCAGGAATCATGTTTTCATTTATTTGTAAATTTTTGCCTAGACTTTGCACACTCTTGGCGTTCTCTCAACCTGCTTCACCTGGAATTATTTTCCAGCACTCTTGAAGAAGTTTCCACATATGCTGAGCACTTGTTGTCTGCTTTTCCTTTACTCATCCCAAACCATCTCAATTAGGTTGAGGTTAAGGGATTGTGGAGGCCAGGTCATCTGATGCAGCACTCCATCACTCTACTTCTTGATAAAATAGATCTTACACAGCTTGGAGATGTGTTGGGTCATTGTCCTGTTGAGAAACAAATGATATCCCCACTAAGCAAAACCAGATGGGATTACGTATTGCTGCAGAATGCTGTGGTAGCTATGCTGGTTAAGTGTGCCATGAATTCTAAATAAATCACAGACAGTGTCAGCAGCAAAGCAGCCCCACACCATCACACCTCCTCCTCCTCCATGCTTCACGATGGGAAATATACATGCGGAGATCATCCGTTCACCTACACCGCGTCTCACAAAGACACAGTGGCTGGAACCAAAAATCTCACATTTTTCAGACCAAAGGACACATTTCCATCAGTCTATTCTCCATTGCCCATGTTGGGTCTTCCATTCCTGTGGTGGTCCTCATGAGAGCCAGTTGCATCATAGCGCTTGAATGTTTTTGCGACTGCACTTGAAGAAACGTTCAAAGTTCTTGAAATGTTCCGTATGGACTGACCTTCATGTCTTAAAGTAATGATGGACTGTTGTATTGACTGACCTTCATGTCTTAAAGTAATGATGGACTGTTGTATTGACTGACCTTCATGTCTTAAAGTAATGATGGACTGTTGTATTGACTGACCTTCATGTCTTAAAGTAATGATGGACTGTTGTATTGACTGACCTTCATGTCTTAAAGTAATGATGGACTGTTGTATTGACTGACCTTCATGTCTTAAAGTAATGATGGACTGTTGTATTGACTGACCTTCATGTCTTAAAGTAATGATGGACTGTTGTATTGACTGACCTTCATGTCTTAAAGTAATGATGGACTGTTGTATTGACTGACCTTCATGTCTTAAAGTAATGATGGACTGTTGTATTGACTGACCTTCATGTCTTAAAGTAATGATGGACTGTTGTATTGACTGACCTTCATGTCTTAAAGTAATGATGGACTGTTGTATTGACTGACCTTCATGTCTTAAAGTAATGATGGACTGTTGTATTGACTGAATGTCTTAAAGTAATGATGGACTGTTGTATTGACTGACCTTCATGTCTTAAAGTAATGATGGACTGTTGTATTGACTGACCTTCATGTCTTAAAGTAATGATGGACTGTTGTATTGACTGACCTTCATGTCTTAAAGTAATGATGGACTGTTGTATTGACTGACCTTCATGTCTTAAAGTAATGATGGACTGTTGTATTGACTGACCTTCATGTCTTAAAGTAATGATGGACTGTTGTATTGACTGACCTTCATGTCTTAAAGTAATGATGGACTGTTGTATTGACTGACCTTCATGTCTTAAAGTAATGATGGACTGTTGTATTGACTGACCTTCATGTCTTAAAGTAATGATGGACTGTTGTATTGACTGACCTTCATGTCTTAAAGTAATGATGGACTGTTGTATTGACTGACCTTCATGTCTTAAAGTAATGATGGACTGTTGTATTGACTGACCTTCATGTCTTAAAGTAATGAAATAAAGGAACTTTTAAGAAAGTACACCTGTTAATTGAAATGCATTCCAGGTGACTGCCTCAAGAAGCTGGTTGAGAGAATGCCAAGAGTGTGAAAAGCTGTCGTCAAGGCAAAGGGTGGCTACTTTGAAGAATATAAAATATAAAAAATGTTTTGATTTGTTTAACACTTTTTGGGTTACTACATGATTCCATATGTGTTACTTAATATTTTTGATGACTTCACTATTATTATACAGTGCAGAAAATAGTAAAAAATAAAGAAAGCACTTGAATCAGTAGCTGTTCTCAAACTTTGACTGGTATTGTATGTAGAGTGAAATATGTGTCTCTAATATGGTCATACATTAGAGGTTAGGAAGTGCAGCCTAGTTTCCACCTCATTTTGTGGGAAGTGTCTATCTCTCTCGCTGTCTGTCTGTCTGTCTGTCTCTCTTGCTGTCTGTCTGTCTGTCTGTCTGTCTGTCTGTCTGTCTGTCTGTCTGTCTGTCTGTCTGTCTGTCTGTCTGTCTGTCTGTCTGTCTGTCTGTCTGTCTGTCTGTCTGTCTCTCTCGCTGTCTGTCTGTCTCTGTCTGTCTATCTCTCTCGCTGTCTATCTCTCTCGCTGTCTATCTCTCTCGCTGTCTGTCTGTCTGTCTGTCTGTCTGTCTGTCTGTCTGTCTGTCTGTCTGTCTGTCTGTCTGTCTGTCTGTCTGTCTGTCTCTCTGTCTGTCTGTCTGTCTGTCTGTCTCTATCGCTGTCTATCTCTCTGTCTGTCTGTCTGTCTGTCTGTCTGTCTGTCTGTCTGTCTGTCTGTCTGTCTGTCTGTCTGTCTGTCTGTCTGTCTGTCTGTCTGTCTGTCTGTCTGTCTGTCTGTCTGTCTGTCTGTCTGTCTGTCTGTCTCTCTCTCTCTCTCTCTCTCTCTCTCTCTCTCTCTCTCTCTCTCTCTCTCTCTCTCTCTCTCTCTCTCTCTCCATCTCTCTCTCTGTAGAGGGATGTTGTCCTCAGCTCTCAGCTAACAAGACAGAGACGGCTGATTGATGATGAGCCTCAACCCTCCAACCAACCAAACCCTACAGAGAGACAAAGATAATTTAACAGCTAAGGAAGGGTCTGGTCTGACTAAAATCTCCCCAAATTCTCTATCCCGGCAGTTAGACAGTCAATCAGGCCTGGGTCTGGGCTGTTGTTTTTAAACTGTTGGGATTTAGATCAGCCTTGTGGCTAATTTAAACTGCCCATTATAGAGTTGATGTGCTGGGGCTGGGGCAGAGGTATAGGACTGGAGATGGGGTCGGATGGGGTCAGGAGGTATAGGACTGGAGACTGGGGAGGTATAGGACCGGGTATAGGAGGGTATAGGACTGGGTATGGGGTCGGAGGTATAGGACTGGGGGTATGGGGTCGGAGGACTGGGTATAGGACTGGGTATGGGGTCGGAGGTATAGGACCGGGTATAGGACTGGGTATAGGACTGGGTATGGGACTGGGTATAGGAGGTATAGGACCGGGTATAGGACTGGGTATGGGGTCGGAGGTATAGGACTGGGTATAGGACTGGGTATAGGACTGGGGATGGGGTTGGAGGTATAGGACTGGGGATGGGGTTGGAGGTATAGGACTGGGGATGGGGTCGGAGGTATAGGACTGGGGATGGGGTATGGGGTCGGAGGTATAGGACTGGGTATAGGACTGGGTATAGGACTGGGTATGGGGTCGGAGGTATAGGACTGGGTATAGGACTGGGTATGGGGTCGGAGGTATAGGACTGGGTATAGGACTGGGTATAGGACTGGGGATGGGGTCGGAGGGTATAGGACTGGGGATGGGGTCGGAGGGGTATAGGACTGGGGATGGAGGTATAGGACTGGGGATGGGGTCGGAGGTATAGGACTGGGTATAGGACTGGGGATGGGGTGGGAGGGTATAGGACTGGGGATGGGGTCAGAGGTATAGGACTGGGTATGGACTGGGTATGGGGTCGGAGGATAGGACTGGGTATAGAGATAGGACTGGGGGATGGGGTCGGAGGTATAGGACTATAGGACTGGGTATGGGGTCGGAGGTATAGGACTGGGTATAGGACTGGGTATAGGATGGGGTGGGTATGGGGTCTGGGGAGGTATAGGACTGGGTATAGGACTGGGTATGGGGTCGGAGGTATAGGACTGGGTATGGGGTCGGAGGTATAGGACTGGGGATGGGGTCGGAGGGTATAGGACTGGGGATGGGGTCGGATAGGTATAGGACTGGGGATGGGGTCGGAGGTATAGGACTGGGTATGGGGTCGGAGGGACTGGGGATGGGGTCGGGGGTATAGGACTGGGGATGGGGTCAGAGGTATAGGACTGGGGATGGGGTCGGAGGTATAGGACTGGGTATAGGATGGGGATGGGGTCAGAGGTATAGGACTGGGTATAGGACTGGGGATGGGGTCAGAGGTATAGGACTGGGGATGGGGTCAGAGGTATAGGACTGGGTAGGGACTGGGGATGGGGTCAGAGGTATAGGACTGGGTATAGGACTGGGGATGGGGTCAGAGGTATAGGACTGGGTATAGGACTGGGGATGGGGTCGGAGGTATAGGACTGGGTATAGGACTGGGATGGGGTCAGGTATAGGACTGGGTATAGGTATAGGACTGGGGATGGGGTCAGAGGTATAGGACTGGGGATGGGGTATAGGACTGGGGATGGGGTCAGGAGGTATAGGACTGGGGATGGGGTCGGAGGTATAGGACTGGGGATGGGGTCGGAGGTATAGGACTGGGTATGGGGTCAGGAGGACTGGGTATAGGACTGGGGATGGGGTCGGAGGTATAGGACTGGGTATGGGGTCGGAGGACTGGGTATAGGACTGGGTATGGGGTCAGAGGGTATAGGACTGGGGATGGGGTCGGAGGTATAGGACTGGGTATAGGACTGGGGATGGGGTCAGAGGTATAGGACTGGGGATGGGGTAGGTAGGACTGGGTATGGGGTCAGGAGGTATAGGACTGGGGATGGGGTCGGAGGTATAGGACTGGGTATGGGGTCAGAGGTATAGGACTGGGTATGGGGTCGGAGGTATAGGACTGGGGATGGGGTCGGAGGTATAGGACTGGGTATGGGGTCGGAGGTATAGGACTGGGTATAGGGGGACTGGGGATGGGGTCGGACTGGGTATAGGACTGGGGATGGGGTCGGAGGTAGGACTGGGTATGGGGTCAGAGGTATAGGACTGGGGATGGGGTCGGAGGTATAGGACTGGGTATAGGACTGGGGATGGGGTCGGATGGACTGGGGATGGGGTCGGAGGTATAGGACTGGGTATAGGACTGGGTATAGGACTGGGTATGGGGTCAGAGGTATAGGACTGGGTATAGGACTGGGTAGGACTGGGTACTGGGTATGGGGTCAGAGGTATAGGACTGGGTATGGGGTCGGAGGTATAGGACTGGGTATGGGGGCTGGGGTATGAGTCCCGGGTAAGAGCTGTTGTTGTGGATTTGGTTCCCATTCCTCTGACTACCTCCTATTCCCCTTTCCAGTCCTCATCCAGCCTCTCCTGCCTGTTCCCTCGACCTCTCCCCCATTACCATGGAGAACACAGTAATATACACATATGTTCCTCTACAGAAAGCGGGTTGGATTGAGTCCTGGCAGTGGCCACACTGAGAACATCATGGGTGGAACAAACACACCAGAGCCAGCAGCAAGACCTTTAGACAAGAGTCCCAAAATCTCACCCTGTTCCCTGTTCCCTACACAGTGCACTACTTTTGACCAGAGCTCTATGGGGGAATAAGGTGGCATTTTGGATGTAGCCTTAACGTCTGGTGTACATTACTGTGTTTCTCTTAATTGTGATCATGTAAACTCTGGGTTGATGACAACTCCCTGTACAGTACAGCTGTGAGGAAGACTGATTAAGACATAGAGTGTAACGGTTGAGAAATGTACACTATATAAAACACATGTATGTGGACACTCCTTCAAATCAGTGGATTCGGCTATTTCAAATCAAAAATCAAATCAAATGTATTCATATAGCCCTTCGTACATCCGCTGATATCTCAAAGTGCTGTACAGAAACCCAGCCTAAAACCCCAGTCGTTGCTGACAGGTGTATCAAATCAAGAACACGGGCCATGCAATCTCCATAGACAAACATTGGCAGTAGAATGGCCTTTTCCTGAAGGAGCTCA